>NC_133311.1:612581-656693 GCF_012295235.1 Primulina huaijiensis | reverse complement strand
ATTAGTAATTTCATAATATCTCACCAATTTTTTCCCACCTTTTTCTCAACTATAATTTCATAATATCTACCAATTTTTTCCCACCTTTTTCTCAACTATCTCCTAAATATTTGATAATTTTATTTATGTATTTATCTATGATTTTAAGTATCTATATTATGTATGTATACTTACTATTTTATTAAGCGAGATACTTTTTTGCTAATCGAATTTAGTGTGACTTTGTGAAACCAAACTAAATTTATATTTATAACCTTCATTTTAACATTTTATTGATTTTATTATCATTGATTGTCTCGACCGTTAGATAGCCTCGTACCGCCAATAGAGACAGCCTTAGACAAAAGCGGGCCTAGGAGGCCGCTTCGACCGTCATTTAAAACACTGTATATGATGCATTGGCATCCGTTTTTTAAATCCCGTCATCCAAGTTGTTCTCCTGTTTCAGACTGAGATTTTGAAACGGCAGGCGACTCCTGCCATGAGATTACTCGATGATCTCTTGAATCTGCATGACGGATTTGATGATGATGTGTGGCTTAAGGAGTGTAAGAAGCGTATGGCTAAGACTTTCCCACGAGAAGATCCATTTAGCATTCTTGTTCCTCCTGGATTTGACATGGATAAGGTAGATTTCATTGACTTGGATATTCCATTTTGAAGTAAAAAAATTTTATTTGTTACACCTGGAGTACAGATCAATGCTACAGTATTTACTATTTAGTACATTACGCTAGCGAATGTTCCTATTTTTCGTCAAGCAATTCTCTTTCCAAAAGACTTGAGGCATTCAACCAAATTTAGCTATTACCCAAATTGTTGTACGTCTGATACGATTCATATTATTACAAACGAAGATGGAGTACAAGCATACGCTATATTTGTTTAAATCTTGGCTGATCATTAGAAACTAATCTTGCATTTTCTTGATTTTATTTGTAATAATGATTCACTTTTCTTTATTTGTCTTTAGCATCATGGCCCAATCCGACCATCCTTTGAAGCAGATGACATTCTTTTGAGGGTAGATTTTGTGAGAGAAGTCGATGCATTGCTGCAAGAGGTTCGATCCAAACATGAGGAAGCAGTGAGCGTCCAATCCCTCGACCCTGAGTCAGTTGGTAGTCTGTTGAAGCAGCAGGAGAAGCAAAGAGCCATTCGCCAGGTTGAAGCTCTGCTAAATTTGGCCATCGATTTGACATGGTAGCCTGCATCTCAAATTTGCCATCGATTCTCCAAAGAGTTTTTTTATATCCAAGAACAACTGTAATGATTGCCTCACATCCAAATGCTTAGTCCGCCCATCCTTTTTTGCTAGAACTTGCTTTCTCTTTCTCGTTTCCGGTTTGATATATCCTACACCAGAAGAAGATATTAGAATGCTCAGAAAATTATGAAGCCATCCCGAGTCACAGAAATGGTCCTTGCAATGATTGAACATATTATTAGATAGACATGGGACCAAGAAGTCTAATATATATAATCATCACTCTCAAATCATATATATCATGCAATTCAAGATAAGGTTAGGTCCCTTCCATATGCCTTGCTTTAATGCAACATTAGGACATGTGAATGAATGAATAAATGGGCCCTTTGCTAATCGAGTTTACAAATCAAGAGGGATCAAGTCGGACGTCCAACTCAGAGAACATCAAATCAAGGAGTGATTACCCAAAATGTGTCCAACAATTAGGCCCATGTCCAGTTGCCATGAAGACAAAAAGGGGGTAAGATTATATCTCAGGTATTCGGATTTCTATGTTGAATTCTCCTGTAGGCTCCTTGTAAAAAATGTGGGATTCACATTATATTAATTATAAATTAAACTCAAAACGGATGAGAGAAAGACTCCAATTGTAACATAAAATGTCTCGTTCTTGTAACAAAATGTGCTAAACCTAATGTCTAGATTTTTTATACCTCAATGCAACCATCTACAGTCATTGATTCTCCAAAGAATTGCAGAATTATATAAAAGACATGTAAATGTCAAGTACAATTAATTATATGGGATGTGAATAGAAAAAAGCCTTGACATTGAGTGAATGTGAATACAAAAATCTATAAATCCAAGCACAAGTTTATATAGTTATTGCTCTCCTTTTTTTTTTTTGGCCTAATCCCTTATGGTTTGTTTCAATCAAAGGGCTAATACTTCCATAAATTCCAGCAAATGCAGTGTTCATCTAAAATATACTAAAAAACTAATTTGGGACAAAATACCTTATCTCAATCAATTATGGCCATCATCAGTTGCAAGTTGATGACCAGCCCTTTTTTCTAGTGGGGTAGGGAAAGGAGACAAAGATCACAACTTTTGCTTTGTCATCTTGATGTTTTTTCTTCCCTCATTCATACTATATAAAGGCAAAACAATGTATAGTTCATTACCACATATTTTATAAGATATATCCCATTCCTCTGAAACATCAAGAGAAAACTGCAGTTTTGGCCTAAACATGGCTACAAGTTTGGTTTCTTTAATTAGAAGTTCCAAGGCCGGGTCGGTCGGATCATTTCAACGTTGTTCGAAGCAAATCAGACAGCAGAGAGCACGCCTTTACATCATATGGAGATGTACAATGTTGCTTCTATGCTGGCATGATTGAAGGGCAGTGATATCATTCATTTTCAATGGCAAAAATATTAAGTTTTGGCATACTATCTCACCATCTTCTTTTTTCAGTTTGATACTGATTCTCGAAACGTCTTTTCGACTAAATTCTCGAGTCTGTGACTATTTGAAGCTGGTACTGATGTATGCACATAGATGGATACACCAAGTGAGCATGTGGAATGTTGCAAGAACATTGTTTAGGGTTTTTTAGTAGTTAGAAACTGAGTTTTCTTAGGACATTTGGAGGGGTGATTAGATTTGTGTAAGACTGGTGTCTCTTAATGAAGTTCTGGAATCTGGATGTTGTGTATGAAAGTGTTGATCCTGTTATTTCTTATTTTGCTTAGTTTATATGATTAGCCCAATTCATAAAAATAAAATTGAAAGCAAAATAAAAAAAAAAAACACCGACAATTTTATGCGGTTCGATCCAACCGACATACATTTACAAGATAAAACCCAACTATCAAGTAAATTCACTAAACTTCAGTATTGTTACAATCATACAATAACTTATTCAAACAAAAAAACTTGCTCTTTTCAATGACGTCTCTATTATGAATACATTCATCATACTTCACTTAGGGAGCATCACTCGTCTTAAACTCCGCTTTAATCGAATTTTCTTCGAAACTGCGGATTGTTATCTCCCGAGAACGTATCTTCCTGTCTCGAAGAATGAATCACAAGTCTTTGAGTATGTGTGTACCACCAGCAAATTGAAATATTGAAATCAAAATGAATAAGGCAGAACTGATTCAACCTTGTCTCACAAGTTTTTTTTTTTTTTGAAATGCTTGTCTCACGCGTTGTCACGACAAATAATGAACAATAGACATTATTTTTTCAAATCTTACATGATATCAATCAAGATAATATATTTATGTATCTCTATAATATCTTCAACAATCATAAGATATATACAACAAAATATTTCTTTCAATTATCTTCATATTTTCGAAATCTCAAACTAATATTTTTAAATTTTCTTGACAACTAAATGTCAAAAATTAAACCAACAAAAACATCATCTAACAAAAAAATCAAGATTTATTTAGCGATTCTTTTTAAATTACACAATGTAAATTTTTTCTTTTTTTGGGTATTGCACCACTAATTTAAGAAGTTTGTCTAAAAATGTAAATAAAGGATAAAATTTTACAATTATGAATTTACGACTTTACCTTTTATTCTACCTTATATGTAAGTCTATATAAAAGTAAAAGTCAAATTTTAGCCACGATATATATAAGAATTTTTAAAAAGAAAATAGAGTAATTATAAATATAATAAATACATTTATGGCTTTAATTGCATTTAATGGGCCGGTTGACCTCATTCATTGCACAATTATTACTATATATTGGTCACTTTTTTTTAAGAACCTTTTTACAAAGTTGGCAAATATAAATTTTTAATGGTTAAAATTCAATTTTATATTAAATACAGAATTAGTGGTTAATTACTGATGGGCTCTAACGTTTACAACTTATGGTGATCATGATTGTATTTAAATGCAATAATAATGGTATGAATACTATTTTTTATATCATTATCGTATAATATTTTTACGTTTTGATATCTTACTGTGGTGTCTCATATCTCTTAAAGAATAGTTTTTATCATTTTTTTTATCGTTGACTATATTACCACTCGTTACGAACTGTCATAACTTTTTTACGGCTCACTTAACCAATCAGATCAAGTGGCGCAACATCAACAATGTGACGAATGAAAACTTCACACGAGGTCATTAATCTTATTACTAATATCAATAATGCACGTTTATCCCAAAAGAGAATGTGAACATAATTATACGATAAATATTCATTAATTTTTTAAAATGATAATAAGTATATAGTCTTATGTGTATTCTCGTTGAGTTATATGATTTTCGATAGCAGTTGTATAATTAAGATTTTTTTTTATTATATATTGTTTATCCTGTAATTTAAAATATCATATTAAGATTCTCAATATCGTATGACACTAAAAAATCAGTTTAGAGTATCATAGAAAGATGAAAATAAATATAGTAGGTCTTATGTAAGACGGTCTCACAGATCTTTACTCATGAGACGGGTCAACCAAACCCATATTTACAATAAAAAATAATATTTTTTCATATGTGGCACAAATAGAATATTAGTCTCACAAAATCGACTCATGAGATCGTGTCACAATAGTTTTTTTTTTGAAATAATCAATACCTTATCATTTGCACCAAATAATGCAATTAGATTATTTGATTAAAAATAATTAGAAAGAAATCCACCACCAAATGATAATTAATTTAGGCTTTCCAAAAATGTAATTTTTCCCTAAAAATTCCCTCCATTTTTTTTTATTTTTATGTTAAAAAAACTAAAGAAATGATATAATTACATTTTATATATAAAAAAATTGATGGGATTTAAATGAAATGATTTAGTGGGGTGTATTCAACTATGAGATTTAATGACTTTCACTGACTTTTTTTAAATGATAGATTTTCGTGGATTTTGTAGATTTTTATCGACTTTTATAGAATATCACAGATTTGTAAACAGAATTTTATGGACTTTTGCAGACTTTTTGCAAGATTTTTGTANGTGGGGTGTATTCAACTATGAGATTTAATGACTTTCACTGAATTTTTTTAAATGATAGATTTTCGTGGATTTTGTAGATTTTTATCGACTTTTATAGAATATCACAGATTTGTAAACAGAATTTTATGGACTTTTGCAGACTTTTTGCAAGATTTTTGTAGACATTTGCAAATTTTTTTTCATTAATGATACAAATTTTGTCCTTTTATAAATAAATATTTTTTTAAATTTTTTTTTGAGCTAGTAATTATTTGACATAAATAACATCTTCATTTTGAAATAAATTTATAATATAAATAAATCTAATTATTTAAAAAATAAATATGTTTAATATATGAAAAAATTCACAATTAAATCTGACAAAATCAAAATTTCAATCCTATGTCTATTTAATATGCATAAATAATTAATCAATAAAATTTTAATTTATAAGCATAAATTAATATATATACACACACACACATATAACTAATCAAAACATTGTGAAATTTGATAAATTTTAAGCAGTCTTTATGAAAAAATCTAATGTTCGTTATTATCAATATGATCAATGTCACTCCACATTCGATTTGCTATAGCATCCCTCCATGCATTTGCATTTGCATTTGCATTTGCTTATTGTTGTTCTTGAGTGTCAAATATTTTATCAAAGTTGTTATCTTCATAAACTTGTTCTGATGAAAGTTGCGGAACTTCATTATGTGGTTCAACTAGAAATTCATCATATCGACTTTTCTTTCGAAGAAAATTATGCAATCTGGCACAAGCCAATACAAGCTCCGCATGTGCTGTATATGGAAATGGATGAGCAATTTTTAATGTTTTGAACCGCAATTTAAATATACCAAATATCCTCTCAATTACGTTTCTCAAACAAGAATGACGAAGATTGAACAACTCTTTTGCCTCTTCAGGGTGACGACATTGGCCAGTGAATTCTTGGAGATGATAACGAACAATATGTTTGAATCATGGGCATATCCCTATCATGTGCTCTTGGAAACTTATGTAATGCGTCTTCAATGTTTCTCCTCTCCAACCAGTCAGTTGTGCAACAAACCATCTTCATTACAAATTTCTAATTGATATAAATTTAAAATAGTTTATAAAATCCATTCCAAATAATTTTAATTTAATATAATCTGTAATTTTTACACAAAATATCAAGATTTAATACTAATTAATAAGCACATAAAGTGTGCAGATTACTAATAGTTATAACATATATCTGTGTTGATGATTAAAGAGTTTTTTTTTCAAAAAAATTATTTAGGTGTTAGCATCCATACNGATAACTCAAATATAAATATTATAATTTATGTAAAAATTATTATCCAAATTTAAGTAATCGATTTTTTAATTGTTGAATCATTGGTTTGAGAAAATACAGAAATCGAAACAGATTATTTTTTTAAGAAACTGAAAGTCTGATGTACAGACTTCTCCATATCACATTATACGCAAAAATTTAGAGCACGCACATAAACAGACATAAACAAACAACAAACGGAACACAGAAAGAGATACATAGAAATCATAATATGTTTTTGTAATCAAATCAATAATGATTCAAGAAAAGAATCATACCTCTGAAATTCGAGGAACCCTCGACTTGTCTTAGAGAGGAGAAAAGTGCCGTTTTTTTAATGAGGAAGAGATATATATGAGTAAGAATGATATTTTGTTTGATTAAAAGTCTACCAAAATTTCTAGGGTGAGTAGAAGACAATTTTTGAGTTTGTAAAGTTGTACATAGAGTTTTAAGGTTTGTACTTAAAGAATTAAATTAAAATAATTGTAAATCTATGGAAATATTGGATACCTATAGATTTTTATGGATTTTTAAAAAGTCAAGTTTGAATATCTCTAAACTTTTTAAGACTCTATAAAAATCTAATTTGAATACCACTAAACTTTTATAGAGTTTATAAAAGTCTATGTTCAATACCTCTATACTTTTAAACTATATAAAAGTCAATAAAAATAATTAAATTTCTAAGATTGAATACACCGCTTAGTAGTAATTAATATTGTTGCTGGTCGGCAGCTTCATACCGCCAAAATTCATAAACCCTCAAAATCCCAATTTCACCAAATCCCCAAATGCTTGGAAGATCGAAGCTGACAACATTTGCTTTCTCTAGAATCTCGAATGCCGAAGGGCTAGTGCTCTTATCTTTACTTCAGTTCACCGCCTCAATTTCAAGCCTGAAAGTGGTGTGGCGCAAGGACCCGAAACTCGACCAAGCAATTGAAAACGACAAGAAATGGCGGCTTTGCGCACGGGTTGTTCGGGAGGTTCTAAATGAACCGGGGCAGGTCATTCCGCTCCGCTATTTGGAGAAACGCCGAGAGAGGCTCCGTTCACCTGACAGCATCGAAGTTTTCCTTGCCCGGTATCCGGGTTTATTCGACACCTACAGGGATCGGATTAGGCCCAAAGCTGATTTAGTAAATTTCCTTCGTCCCAGTGAGAGGCTCAGCAGGTTTTTGGAAGAAGAGAAAAGGATTCACGAGGAAAATGAGATTTTGATCGTGTCGAAACTGTGTAAATTATTAATGATGGCCAAGGATAGGGTCGTTAGTGCTGATAAATTAGTTGAGGTGAAGAGAGAGTTTGGCTTCCCGGATGATTGTTTAGTGAGATTGGTGTCGAAGTATCCCGAATATTTTCGGTTACATGGAGCTCCTGGAGAGGGAAAATCGTACCTTGAGCTTGTTTCTTGGAATGACGAGTTTGCGAAATCGATAATTGAGAAGAGGGCGGATGAGGAATCAAGTTTAACGGGCATCCGTGTTAGGCCTGCATTTAACTGGAAGCTGCCCCGTGGTTTTATACTCAAGAAGGAAATGAGAGAGTGGATTAGGGATTGGAAAGAGCTTCCTTACATTTCGCCTTACAGTGATGTGTCACATTTAGATCAGGCGTCTCCTGAGATGGAGAAGAGATCGGTCGGTGTTTTCCATGAGTTGCTTTCATTATCCATTTATAAGAGGGTTCCTGTACCGATCTTGGGAAAGTTTTGCGACGAGTACAGGTTTTCTAATGCGTTCTCGAGTGTGTTCACAAGACACTCAGGGATTTTCTATATGTCACGTAAGGGTGGGATTCATACCGCGATGCTTAGGGAAGCGTACAACAGTGAGGAGTTGATTGATCGTGATCCGCTTCTTGAAATAAGAGATAAGTTTATTGAGTTGCTGGATGAGGGGCAGCAGCAGAGGGCTGATCAGTTGAGATTGCAGAAAGAAATGGTCTGGAAGGACTTGGAATTGATGGCGGAAAGAAACAAAGAATTGAACTGTCACGATCGTGGCACAGAAACACGAAATTGTTGAACTGTATAAACAAGGCACAGGTGCTAATTTCCCCCTCCCGATTTCAGCGTAGTTGCTTAATGCCAGAGAGGTGAATGCGCTTTGTTGTTGAAATTCCTGGCATGTATTTCCCAAATCTTTTTTTGGGGAGTGTTTTAATTTTAGATCACTTTGTCTTTAGTGTAAACTTGCATCAGTTGTGAGAACTTCTAGCAGTTGCTTCTCAAATTTTTTTTTTAAAAAAATATGAATTCGTGAAGATTTATCAACTTTAAAATTTTGTGGGCTCTGAATATTTCATCTCAAATTCTTATTTCTTAGGAAACTGATTGAGATAAGAGATTTTTCCATTTCAATGTGGTATTCATCTACGAGCTTAATTTTAAATGTAAAGAACATAATTCAACACCAAGGTGTATCAGCATGTGCACCAAGAATTGGTTCATTTTTTTCCCACCTTTAGCTCTTGAGATGATATTGTCACAGTTGAAGACCTAAATGAAAGGAATATTTTATTCTTTTATTATTTTGATAAATTGATATTATCAATGTATGATTTTGCCTTTCTAGATTATTGCTTGATTTATTTCTAGAGAATAATATCTTGCTTGATTTATCTCTAGATATTATAAGAATTGTTTTTAATATAATTTTTATATCTAAGATATGTTATCTTTGTTTAAAAGAGTTTTATATCTAATGAAAATCTTGTTTCTATATTTTCTAGGATTCTTCTATGGGATAACTTTTAGGTCAAGCCATGAATATAAGTATGCATAGCCTTACAGCCGTAGAGGAGTGGCAGAGAGAGAGAGAATAGGGTTGTAGAGAGAAAGTTGGACAAAGACCTTTTCATTGATAAGAAAATCACAAGAAGTCCAACATATATTTGCTCTGCAATTTTTATGTGATCGGTGATCACTTTTGTAGGAGCTTTTCGTGTGAGTCTTTTGGTTCGACTCTTTCGTGAAGTCGGCAGAGGAGCGCATACATAGAAAAAAAATAAAAGAGCCGAGTCTATTTTGAGGAGACGTTTTTGTGTGATCGGGTGATCACTTTGCAGCGCAGGAAAGTTGCTGGATTTTTCTGAACACACATAGAGTTCAGATATTGAAGATTTTCGTGTGAAGAATTTGGGTGATTGATTTACAGATTCACTGTGTTGCCGATTGGTGTTGCCAACACTTGAAGAACAACACTGACGCAGAGTGTTGATCGAAGAGTGGTTTCGTTTGGTTTTAAGCAACACATTTTTATTTTATGCATCTAGAATTGATTTGGATTTTTGATGCATATTTTAATTCCTTAGAGTGTCAAGTAATTTGATTTTGTTATTTTCACTAGTATTGTTTTGGTGTAAACGATTTACATATTTTCTAGTGAATTTTTTGCCATGAGGCATCGCACAAGTATTCGTACTTGTGCATAATTTAAAACTGGTGTTTATTTATTAAAATTATATTTGTGTGTTAATAATTAATTTCCGATGCCGTGTTGTGTGTCGTGTTGACAACACCGAGCACAACACTAACTTCTGATACACACAATATATATTTATTTCCTGTACAACATCCCTTACAAGTGGTATCAGAGCCAACGCTTGATACACTAAGTGATTGATTCTGGTTTATTGTTGTTTTTGCAGGAAATACAACAAAAGCTCAATGGATGTATTGGCTTCAAGTGCTGTTTTTAGACCACGGGTCTTGGATGGATCTAATGCAAATGAATGTGTCAACAGACTTCGTAAAAACAAAGGCATGGAAGTTTTCTTGAGTGATGACGACTCAGAAGAAGATTTGGAATCTTGTAAAGGAGAAGAGCACTCTTTCCTGTCTGCTGTTTTGAAGGAAAAATGCTGGCTGCAAGTCAACCCGCACGGTGTTGCAACACCAGGCCGCAACACCACTTCAAAATCCTTGTGTCTCAATGCTAAATCTCACAATGACTCAGGTAATCATGAAATCCAGGATACTGATTCTGATGAACTCACCCTTGAAAGTGTGCAGGCTATGTATGAAGAGTTATACGAAGATTGGATTAAAAGAAATGAGACAAATACTGTGCTATCTAAGGAAAATACTGATCTGAAAGAATGTGTGTCTGGACTTGAAGTTATGCTTAACAAGAAGGATCTTGAGCTTTGTAGAATTAAGGATGATCTTGAGAAGACCTCAAAAACTCTTGAAAAATTTAACTCAAGTTCAACAAGTCTGATGTTAATGATGGGAAAAGATAACAGAGCTGGTCTTGGATATGTTGAAAGTGTATATGAACATAGTGAATCTTCCAACTCCATATCAATATCAACTGTGTTTGTAAACGAAAGTGAAGACAATTCTGTCCATTTAATGGTGAACCCTCCTACGAAGACTCTGCCAATCTCAAAGCTAGCCTCGGAACAAAGGCCGAAACAAAATAGAGCTTCTCCCTCTCCTTTGAAAGTTGATCCTCCGGTGAAAATGTCACAAACCAAGAAATCATGGTCAAATTTTGAACCAAAGCAAAGAAAACGACATTTTGTCTGCCATTACTGTCATAAGCCAGTCACATCAAACCTTTTTGTTTTAAGCTGAGAAATGACTATATGAACTGGCATGTAAATCGGGTGTTGCCCACCGTGTTGCCCAACACCAGGCACAACACAACAGTCAAGAAACCTCTTGTGAAGAAAGTTTGGGTACCAAAAGCTGTTATTCATTGCAATATCATTTATACATCTTTTCAAACTAACATTGCAGGTATATGGTACTTTGACAGTGGGTGCTCACGCCTCATGACTGGATTTAAAGAACACCTCACGGAATATGTCAAAGTAAAAAGTGGGCGTGTAACTTATGGTGGTGGTGCCAAAGGAAGAATTGTAGGCAAAGGAACCCTGAATGTTGATGGGCTTCCTGAACTCCACAATGTTTTACATGTTGAAGGACTTAACTCAAATTTAATAAGCATAAGTCAACTTTGTGACGATGATTTACATGTTAAGTTCAACAAAAATAATTGTGAAGTTTTTAATGATGTCAATGTTTGTGTAATGTCTACTCGATCTGCTGACAATTGCTATCTGTTGGAAGAAGGTGATGATTGCCGAAGTGTCAAGGTAAATGATTTGGACATATGGCATCAAAAACTGAGACACGTGAGTATCAATACCTTGAATAATCTGCGTAAGTTTGATGCTGCGAGAGGTATGCCCAATTTAAATTTAGGTGTTGTGTATGTCTGTGGTCCATGTCAGAAAGGTAAACAAATCCGTGTTGCGCACCCGCTGTTGCAACACTTTGGGACAACATAGTGCCTTGAACTTTTACATATGGATATAATGGGTCCAATGGATGTTGAGAGCTTGGGTGGTAAGAAGTATTCGTTTGTTTGTGTTGATGATTTTCGCATTTTACTTGGGTAAGTTTTCTTAAAGAAAAATCTGATACATTTGGTGCTTTTAAGAAATTGCATGCTAGGATAACAAATCTTTATGAAACGAGGGTGGTCAAAATAAGAACCGATCATGGTAAGGAGTTCGAAAATTCTCATTTTATTTCTTTGTGCGATAAGAAATGTATTACTCATGAATTTTCTGTCCCTAAAACTCCTCAACAAAATGGAATAGCCGAAAGGAAGAATCGAATCCTCCTAGAAATGGCTCGGGTCATGCTAAGTTCCAAGAATGTGTCAAAACGTTTTTGGGCCGAAGCTCTAAATACGGCATGTCACATTTCCAATCGTGTATATTTAAGGAGTGGTTCTACAATGACCTCATATGAAATCTTAATGGGAAGAAAACCAAACCTTAAATACTTTCATATCTTTGGTTGTATTTGTTATGTTTTAATGATCGTGATCATCGTGCAAAATTTGACTCCAAAAGTGATAAATGTCTATTTCTCGGATATTCAATGAATAGTCGGGCTTACCGTGTTTTTAATTTGAGAACTAGAACAATTATTGAGTCAATTAATGTGGTGTTTGATGATTTTGCAGATCTAACAGGAAAAACCAATGAGGATGATACTGAAGGACTGCTGGATATAAGTGAGCCACTGACCAGTACTGGTGTTGAGCCTGGTGTTGAGTCCAGTGAGGCAACACCAAGCACAACACCGCCTCTGAACCGAACAGAAACTGTGGATAATGATAACGATGAAGATGATGTGGTGATCAATTGTGAAAAAGAAATTCCCAACAAGATTCAGAAAAATCACCCATCATCACAAATCATTGGTGAAGTACATGAAGGTGTGCAAACTAGGAAAAAGGAGAAGGTCGACTACCGAAAGATGATTGGGCTAGTGTGCATGAGCTCCGAGTACTCCCAGGTAAGTCACTCTTGTTTTGTGTCTCACATTGAACCTAAGAACATTAACGATGCACTAAAAGACGAATTTTGGGTCAATGCAATGCATGAAGAACTTGAACAATTTGTGCGCAATGATGTATGGGATTTAGTTCCTAGACCTTCGAATACCAATGTTATTGGAACAAAATGGATTTTCAAAAATAAAACAGATGAATCTGGTAACATTGTTCGAAACAAGGCTCGGTTGGTAGCTCAAGGGTATACGCAGGTTGAGGGGATGGATTTTGATGAAACCTTCGCTCCTGTAGCCCGAATTGAGTCAGTCCGACTGATGCTTGCCATATGCGCATCAAGTTGTATCAAATGGACGTAAAAAGTGCTTTTTTGAATGGAATTTTGAATGAGGAAGTATATGTAAGTCAACCTAAAGGATTTGAAGATCCTCATCACATGGAGCATGTCTACAAGCTGAAGAAGGCTCTATATGGACTGAAACAGGCTCCACGAGCATGGTATGGTAGGTTGGCTGATTATTTGATCAACTTGGGCTTTAAACGAGGTGAGGTTGATAAAACCATCTTTATTCAAAAATTGAAGCATGATATTTTGATTTGTCAAGTTTATGTAGGTGACATTATCTTTGGTGCTTCATCACAAAAGCTTGTTGATAACTTGGTTGAATGCATGTCATCACAATTTGAAATGAGCATGTTAGGAGAGTTGAATTTCTTCCTTGGATTGCAAGTTAAACAAGTGCATGATGGTATATTTTTGTGTCAATCCAAGTATGCTAAGAATTTGTTAAGAAGTTCTTAAATGATAATTCTAAGCATATGAAAACTCCCATGGGGTCAAGTGAAAAATTGTCTAAGGATGATGTTGCCGACGGTGTTGACAACACCATGTACCGCAGCATCATCGGTAGTCTTTTATACTTAACTGCTACTCGCCCTGATATCATGTTCAGTGTGTGTTTATGTGCTAGGTACCAAGCAAATCCAAAAATATCACACCTAAAAGCTGTGAAACGCATTCGTAGATACATTGCAGGTACACTAGAATTAGGAGTGTGGTACACACAAGAAACAAATACAAACTTGGTAGGATTTTCTGATGCTGACTGGGCCGGAGACTTAGATGATAGGAAAAGCACATCGGGTGGGTGTTTTTACCTAGGGAATAACCTTGTGTCGTGGTATAGTAAGAAACAAAATTGTGTATCCCTATCCACTGCTGAATCTGAGTATGTAGCAGCCGTTAGTTGCTGCTCACAACTTGTTTGGATGAATCAAATGATTGAGGATTATGGTTTTCATAGTGACATCATGATAGTATATTGTGACAATTCGAGTGCTATAGACATTTCTAAGAATCCTGTTCAACACTCTCGAACAAAACACATAGATATAAGACATCACTTTATTCGAGATTTGGTTGAAAAAGGCATAATTCGACTGGAATTTGTTAGGACTGAAAACCAGCTGGCTGATACATTCACGAAACCTTTGGACTTTGAGAGATTTTCCAATCTTCGGAAGTCTCTCAGCATGTGCGTACAATAATCACACACACATGTTGTCATTGGTGTTGCCAACACCGGTGACAACACCCTTTTTGCATGTCTATTTTTAGGATGTTAGGCATACTGCATAATAATAATCATCTTATCTATTTGTGTAAAGTCTGAACAGTGAAGGCAATTTCTGAAAGGTACTATCTGAGTGTTCATACTTCCGATCAAATGTTGAGGAGAAAATTATGCTCAATCCAAGGCATCGAGTAGTTGAGGATGATCATGGAAATCGTGATCTTGTCCAATGTGAAAAAGTGACTTGGAAAATGTGAGCATAAGGAGAAAAACAGAAAAGAGGTAAATAAAAAAAAATTAGAAGAAAATGAAAAAAGCTACCTAGAGGAGTCCATTGAAGACTGTTCTTCTAGTGTGGGAGCTACCACTTTTAAGTAAAAATAGTAATAAAAAAAGCTACCTAGGGGAGTCCATTGAAGACCGTTCTTCTAGTGTGGGAGCTATCATTTCTGAATCAAAAGAAAATTTTATGGAAGTTTGAATAAAACTCAGCGGTGTTGCCAAGAGGTGTTGTCAACACCAAGTTCAGACACATCACAATTTATATACTGCCTGACATTTCGGTAATTCATCATACTGGAGGCATATTTAGGATATGCATATTGATTTTTGTTTCGTGAATTCATCATGTGCAGTGACATATCAGTTTTGACCTATGACAGTTGATAAAAACCTTGACTACCTAGATTTTGAATGTAAGTGTCTACTTGTGTCAGTGGGTTATAATCGACGTGGGTTTCACTGGATATTCTTTTGAAATCGTCGTAACACGAGGTTGAATCAATTTTACTGTTCGATTTTTGGAAAGAACCATAATTAGTGTTTTGGGTAAATTTCGGAAATATTACCTTTACCGTGTGGATTTTTCGGAGATGAAGGATTGCATCGGTGTATTTTAGCTGTTAGAGTAAGAGTATATATGTTTTGTTGCTGTTAAATTTCTGATAATTACTCTTGCTTGTTCTTATTTACTCTCGCAATCTTTCCTTGCTATCGTGATTTCTTTGTGCGTTTTTATGTGTAACTCCTGATGCACATTTATAATTTGCTCTCACGTTCTGCAGGTGGCTGAAGATACTGCTGGTGTTGAGTCCGATGTTGTCAACACCGCTGACAACACTGACTCTTTTTATTATGCTGCCCAAATTGAGTTTGTTCTACGACAGATTCAAAAGGTCAAAGAACATGTGGCTGAGTAGATGATGTTTTTGGAATTTGGCTTACATTCTGGCCTAAAAGGGGGAGTATGAGGACCAAAAATGCAAAATGTTGTTTTTGTGTTGCTCTTATATCTATTAGCGTGATTAATGAATTTCTCCTTCGTATGTTTTCTTATATTTTCAGGTGTTCTAACGATGGTGTTGACAACACTGTCAACAACACCAGTGCTCTAGCTTGTTCTATTCAGGGGGAGATGAACTTTGACTCAAGGGGAGACACTCTTTAACTCAGGAGGAGAGATACTCTTTAACTCAGGGGAGCTTAACTGATTGAGATGCTTGCCAAGATTATCATTTTTGGATGTTTTGTACAGAAAGGCAAAAAGGGAGGATTGAAAGGAATATTTTATTCCTTTATTATTTTGATAAATTGATATTATCAATTTATGATTTTGACTTTCTAGATTATTGCTTGATTTATTTCTAGATTATGGGATTGTGTTTGATTTGTTTCTAGATTATGAGATTGTGCTTGATTTATTTCCAGAGAATAATATCTTGCTTGATTTATCTCTAGATATTATAAGAATTGTTTTTAATATAATTTTTATCTCTAAGATATGTTATCTTTGTTTAAAAGAGTTTTATATCTAATGAAAATCTTGTTTCTATATTTTCTACGATTCTTCTATGGAATAACTTTTAGGTCAAACCATGGATATAAGTATGCATAGCCTTACAGTCGTAGAGGAGTGGCATAGAGAGAGAGAGAGAATAGGGTTGTAGAGAGAAAGTTGGACAAAGACCTTTTCATTGAGAAGAAAATCACAAGAAGTCCGACATATATTTGCTCTGCAATTTTTATGTGATCGGTGATTACTTTTGTAGGAGCTTTTCGTGTGAGTCTTTTGGTTCGACTCTTTCGTGAGGTCGGCAGAGGAGCGCATACATAGAAGAAAAATACAAGAGCCGAGTCTATTTTGATGAGACGTTTTTGTGTGATCGGGTGATCACTTTGCAGCGCAGGAAAGTTGCTGGATTTTTCTGAACACACATAGAGTTCAGATATTGAAGATTTTCGTGTGAAGAATTTGGGTGATTGATTCACAGATTCACTGTGTTGCCGATTGGTGTTGCCAACACTTGAAGAACAACACTGACGCAGAGTGTTGATCGAAGAGTGGTTTCGTTTGGTTTTAAGCAACACATTTTTATTTTATGCATCTAGATTTGATTTGGGTTTTTGATGCATATTTTAATTCCTTAGAGTGTCAAGGAATTTGATTTTGTTATTTTCACTAGTATTGTTTTGGTGTAAACGATTTACATATTTTCTAGTGAATTTTTTGCCATGAGGCATCGCACAAGTATTCGTACTTGTGCATAATTTAAAACTGGTGTTTATTTATTAAAATTATATTTGTGTGTTAATAATTAATTTTCGCTGCCGTGTTGTGTGTCGTGTTGACAACACCGAGCACAACACTAACTTCTGATACACACAATATATATTTATTTCCTGTACAACGTCCCTTACAAGTGGTATCAGAGCCAACGCTTGATACACTAAGTGATTGATTCTGGTTTATTGTTGTTTTTGCAGGAAATATAACAAAAGCTCAATGGATGTATTGGCTTCAAGTGCTGTTTTTAGACCACGGGTCTTGGATGGATCTAATGCAAATGAATGTGTCAACAGACTTCGTAANAGTCTACTCGCAATGGTGCTTCTGGTACTATATCCAATGACAAAAGGGCAATGGGCACCTGTTAATCCCCCACCACTTTGTGCATCACAGTTTGCATTGGTAAATCATGCATGCTCCAAGTTGCCCTACATGACAATCCCTCCACCATCTCGACCACTTCCACCTCCTAGTTCTCCTAATCCCCCATCTCCTGACGGATCAAGCAGTCGACATCATTCGAGACATGGCCACAGGCACAGGGGTCACAGGCACAGAGAGACACCTATCGAAGAAGAGTGCTGTAGGTGGTTAAACGAAGTTGACAGCGTATGTGTCTGTGAATTGCTAATTCATTTGCCTCCGTTTCTGATCAAACCGGCGCATAACTACACTGTCACGGTGGATGAAACGTGTTCTGTGACGTTCCCGTGTAGTTCGAGTTTGCTTCGAGTTTGATAATGAACATCTGGTTGTTACCTTGCTAATTAAGAAGATGAAGTCGTCCATTACTACGAATTATTTACATATTTTGAGTTTTCTAAGTTTATCCTTTTTTATATATAAAAAATTATTCTAAGTTTATCTTTCATGTTAAATAAAGTGGGAATATAAGTTTATTTGCTTTGGCTTATAATTTCCTTTTCCAATTGAAAAATACATTTCTGGGATGCTATGCTTACACCTACATTTCTCGACGCTACCATAGATTACCTTTTTTAATATAAGTGACGACAATACATTTTTGAAACTCGAATGGTTTATGAAATTAAGGGGTGTGCTCATAATTTATATATATTCTTGAAAAAAGAATTTATTGTTCAATCAAATATTATTTATCAAAGTCTACAAAGAAAATGAAAATTAGATGAAGCATCTAGAAAATTTAGGATGTTATTTTCTTGAGACAGGTATTTACACTATTAATAACATTTCATCTTATCTGTTTATTTAATTGATTGACAACATTACGTTGCGCAAATTGTTTCTTCTTTCCTTTTATCATTTGGTTGGATGAATGGTGAGTTGCTTTCGTGGTTGGTCAAACTTGTAACAAATGATAATCGTTAATGATATTACAAGTTGTCATAAAAAAATTTGACAACATTATCCTTTCTACTTTTTATAAGTTTCTAAAGATAAATACTACTTTAAATATTAGATTGAAAAGTAAAATAATTTGATTAAAATAAAAATGTAAAAGAATGTAATAATATAAACAATTTGTACCATATAAGCATGAAAATTATTTAATTTATCACTACGATAAAATAATTAAATTAACAAGAACTATGAATACAAAATATTAATTAATATTTAGTAAAATTATTTGATAAATTTTTTTATCTTTATTATTCCGAATATCATAGTTCTCAATCTCGAATCAAAATAATAAGATGTTCATATTTCTTAATTATGTTACAGAAAAAAAATCTATATATATACACAATATTATTCAAAATAATAATTATCATTATTTTTGTTATATAATAAAATTGAGATTAATTTTTCAATATATTTATTGGCAAAAACTTGTGTGAGACGGTCTCACGGGTCCTATTTGTGAGACGGATCTCATATTTGGGTCATCCATGAAAAAGTATTATTTTTTATGCTAAGAATATTACTTTTTGTTGTGAATATGGGTAGGGTTGACCTATCTCACAGATTAAGATCCGTGAGATGGTCTCACATGAGACCCACTCATATTTCTTTTAGTAGTTAATGTAAAAAAAGATTTGTTATTTGTTTTTAAAATAAACTAGAATATATTTTATGTAGGGGCAATTTTGGCCATTGGTTAACTAAAAAGCAAGATAGAGAGTACTATTAACATGTTTTCGAGTGCTGGCTTTCTTGAAATAGTAAATTTCATTCAGCACACTTTAGTAGAGAATATGACACAATGGGATTCTAGAAGTGACTAATGAAGATATTGAATTATCGTGCATGGGATACTTTATCATGCGCATAGTGCTTATCAGACTTTTTAAAAACCCATGACAACCGAGGTAATCGAGCCGAGCCGAGCCGCAACGTTACGTTGTTTTCAATTTAATAAATAAAACTATGTTCAGGAGAAAAAGAAAAAAACACAAACACACCCCACCATAATACGGTGCGGTGCAATTGGAATGAAAAACGTCCTCACCGCATAATTAGAATGATTATTTTTTTATTAGTTATGATATAGTTATATATTACATGGAGGAGTAAATTTCTTGTGAGACGGTCTCACGAATCCTTATCTGTGAGACTTGTCAACCCTATCAATATTCACAATAAAAAATAATATTCTTAACATAAAAAGTAATATTTTTTTATGGATGACCCAAATAAGAAATCTATCTCATAAAATACGACTCGTGAGATCATCTCAAACAAATTTTTAATTACGTGGAGGCCTTGTAATCCACCTTAAAACATCCCGATTCGATGAATTTGCAAATCTTTGACTTTCTTGGAATATTTAATGGAAATATGAGAGTGGTAGGTGTTGGTCGTCAAATTATTACAGATATGTTGTCGTTTGATGATTAGTTGCGGCCATATTTGAATAGGAAAATGGTTAGAATTGGATGATGACTAGATTCCTAGATTTGTCAATTATGGAATCGAAACATTAACTCAATTTTGTGTCATATTTTTGTTTTGTCATGGATAATAGTTAAAAGAAATTTATCTATTTTGTGTTTTGTTATATAAATATTTAAATTTGTGTTTTGATCTTATTATAATTAAGTTAGGTCGTGAAGGTGGAACAATCCATGCAACAAATTTATTTGTGATTGAAAAAACTAAAATAAAAAAATAAAATAGCAAATTGGCTCCGATACATGAGATCGGCCAAAAGGAGTAGGATCGTCTTCCGAAGATTTGCAAGAATCATTTCAGCCTTCTTTTGCTTTTGTATTCTCATCTATCATTGAAGTCATTCAGCTGCTATTTTAACTATAGATCAGATCTGTCAGACGAAGAAACTTAAATTATGCGGACTATATGCCCTCTTTTCGATAGTGATTTGTATTGTCTTTTGTTATTTTTTCATGAAATGTTGGCATAATGTTAAACATTTCGATGTTAAATTAATATTTCTGAGTGTCATATCAGCACTAACAAAGAAGAATAAAAAAGCAAAATATAACCCGACTTCCAAGATCAAAAAACAAATTATACAAACTTAGATGGTCGTTTTTGCTTTTTTATGATAGAACAATTTCAACAGCTTGAATGCCGAAAGAACAAAAATAAAGGATCAATCTTAACATATACATAAAGATACTTTTTTTTCTTCCTTAGTTTTAGGACATGAATATTCTTCATAAACAAATTGAATTTTGTGTGTTCTATAAAATGAAGAGAAAATAAATATGTTTATGATGGAGTATCCTAATTTTGGTCTAAATCATATATACATCGCTGTTGAGATCTCGGTTTTTTAGGCGTCCAAACGCAGCGGAAGTTTTAAAATTTTTATTTTATTTTGACAATCAAAATATGTTTATGTTTGGGCACACGTATGGTTTAAATTGAACATTCATAGGATGTTAAAGAATTATACCTTAGGTGAATAATTTCACTTGGCACCAACTACTCCGATATTAGCGGACGTAGCTCTTGTTGTAAATCCCTATGAACGTTCTTCAATCTACTCCGAATCAGGTCCACGACCGGATTGCTTGTTCCTCTTCTAACTTGCACTAGAAAGTATAGAAGATTTTTGCGAAGAGATAGAACACACAAAATTTTTGTTCAAAACCTTTGAGAGTATTTTTATTTGGATGAGCCGAAAACTCTATCTTCATTCCTCTCCAAAAGTCACGTATCAATCTTGTGCCAAAATTTTTTTAGAATAAAGAAATCTAAATCTTTATTTAATTATCATTTACTTAATTAATTTAATTAATTAAGTAAACTAAATATTTGGAGGATTTTTGTGCAACTCTCGTGAATCACCATGGAAAATCATGAGTGGAGGCTAGGTTAACTTTTCTTTTATTTCCTTAAAAACAAGAACATTAACCTAAATTCTATAATTAACATTAATGGGCTTGATTAATTAATTAGACTAGTCCAACTAGTTTAATTAATTAATCAAGGTCTATTAATAACTTTAATTATTTAGTATGTTGGACTTGTAATCCTACAAGCCCATTAAACATACTCCCACTATATTTAATTTAATATTTAATAAACTCAATTTTTGAGCTTAATAAATTAAATCAATTATAAATTCAACATTTGAATTTATTATTTAAATTATAAATTCAACTACTTGAATTTTATCACCTCCAAAATTTAATATTTAATAAACTCAATCTTGAGTTTAATAAATTAAATTCTTAAATTTTATAAATCCAACTCCTTGAATTTATTCTCTCAAAGTTTAATTATCATAAATTCAACTCCTTGAATTTACTATATATAATATAAATTCAACTTCTTGAATTTATTCTCTCAACGGGAACAAACGATCCAGTGCTTGTGTGACCCTCAATGGTTCAGGGATACAACTAGCCGTGGGTTCACAACTCTTTGTGATTCAGGACATAATCCTTTATTCGGGCTTACCCTTATTTGCCTCATTCTATGTATCAACAATTGATCATGAGAATGTCAGAAACCATTTTCTGATTAAACTTATCGAATCATGGTAAGAGCGTCTAGTAGCATCGCCCCATGATTCCCTAGGTATCACTGATAGTGCCTGCAAGAACCAGTCGGCTATGATTAACGTACGGTACGGTCCCTTCATATCATATATCCCGATCGAATCTGCAACCATTGGTTCATCGAGGGTTGCATATTAATTCGATAACTATGTGACACATATAATAGTAGCATCGCATGTACTATTGGAGAACTCATTCTCTAACGTACATCTCATACTCTGGCCAGAGATTTCATGTACTATTATTTCATCAGATCACATAGGATATCCACACCCGTAGGTGAGCGGTGAATTCCCGACTACAATGCACTGGCTCCTACATGTGTCGCAACTATACCCAATCTCGTCACCTGATGACTCTCCTGGAGTCGGTAAACGAGTCAAAGCACAGCCCTAGTATGTAGAGCCTCAGTGTTGTCCCGGGTCGTAAGGACTAATGGTGTACAATCATAACCATGGACTTATCCTCTCGATGCATGATAACCACTTGGAAATTCTGAGGGAGGGTAGTTCGGTATAATCATCATATGACTACCCATCTGCATGTTTGGACATCTTTATGCCCTTACCAAGAAACGCAGTACACGACATCACAGATGCTAGTCTCGAGCTCAAGCGACCTTTATCCATGTTTTAGGCGGCTGAATCGACTAGGAACGAATTTAGATTATACAGTATTTACAAATGAGTTTCAACATCGAATTACGATTCATTTGTATTAAAGTATAATCAATGTCTTTATCTATGTTGTTCACATGAGCATACATATAAAGAAATAACAAATCATGAAATAATGAATTATATTAAAATAAAGATTGTTTATTACAACTGAGTCAATAAATTCTCTAGCCAACAGTTGGCTTACAGGGCATCTACTCTAACAATCACGTGGTGTAAAAAATTATAATTTTATTTATAGTAACAAGCCTAGTTTTAAAAAATCCATCTTAAATATCTTATGAATTTTTAGAGTACATAAAAATCATATGTATGTTGGATGTTGTTCAAGATATTGTAATATCTAAGAAATACTAGTGAGTGATTATTATGTACATAAATCGAAAAACTTCCTAATGTTGGAAAATATATCTAAAGTGATTCTGATCTTGAAGTCGATTTGTTATGTGTAGATCAACATAATCTTAACGTAGATCTGTAGTCGGTTTTGAGATTATTTTTAACTTGAATTATAATATTATATAATATCTTGGCTTAGACTTATTTTTGTATATAATAATTTGTATAATAAATATTTAGAAGTATCATCATATTTTAAATAACTCGTGAATACAAGATTAATTATAGAAATAATCTATAGTAAAAGTTTGACTTAGTTGGGTAAAATCCGACAGGGAACTCAAATTTAAAAATTTTCCCAAAATGGCAGCAGTACTAAGTTGTCTACACCAACTCAGTAACTTGCAGCCACCATTAGCGAACCTTCCATGCCCGGTGTGCCGCCGCAGTGCGCCACTCGTCGGCGATCACACAAAAACCTACTTACTATAGCGGCACTCCGCCCAGCCACTATATTCTCCCACGCAGCCTCCGATACTCCACCGCGTTTCCTGAACACATCGGTGGCATCGAGGCGGTGTAGCTCCCACCCTTTCACATTCCGGAGCCGGAGAATTTTCTCCAACTGGCGGCACGCCAATTTTCTGGTGTTCATCTTTATTCGGTCTATTGCTTCGGCTAGAAACCGAGCTCGAGTTTCCTCGTCGTCGGAGAATGATTCTATGCGGAAAAAGTTGTCCAGTTCCGGGACTCCGATTGCTCTTCGGATCCCTCTAGAGTAATCGGCATCTGGGTTGAAGAAATCTCGAACTTCAGTCACCATTCCTCTTTCCACCATTCGATCCACCCGATCGGAGACGAAGGAATGCAACGTCGGCATCGAAACGTCCACCCACAGGAAACAGCAATCGTATCTCGAACGGAAATCGCTGTCAACCAGTGCTTCGATGAATGAATTGGAACCGCCGACTATGATGGGAAGCTGCTCGCGGTGGAGTATGGATTCCAAGGCAGATGACGCCAAGGAGCGGAAATTGGCTGGGGAGAAATCTGATTCGGGGTCGACGTCTCCGAGGAGATGGTGGGGGACGCCGCAGCGCTCCTCGTCAGTGATTTTGTTGGTGGCTATATCGAGACCTTTGTACACCTGCATTTTGTCGGAATTGATCACCTCCGCAGGGAAACGCGAGGCGAGGTCGACGGAGAGGCGGGATTTCCCCGCGCCGGTGGCTCCCATTACCACCACCACCTTTTCTTTCCGGAGGTGGTGGAGTTGCCCGATAGCATTTGCCGGAAAATGTAGCAAAGGGCGCGTTTGTTTGCACACAGACAGTGATATTTGCATATTTATCAATGAAAAGAGTACCAAATAAAAGCCCAAAAAATTTAGTGAAAATTATGATTGACAATAGAGAAGAAATCTTTTTTCTATATATTTACACTTGAAATCTTGTAATACATACAAAAAGTGATAATGCCTTATATATGCTTAAAATGATGGAAGGTTAATTGAAGGGAAAGTATGAATTTTTGGAATTGGGTTGAAGACAAAAACATTTGTTTGTAACAAATGAGATAGAAGGGTGTGGTATTTATGGAGGTATACTCCAAGAAAAAGAAACCTTTGATTAATTGTCCTTTTTCTATTTGGACTTGATATTAGTCAACACCAAGTTGATGCATATGACGGTCCTAAAGACACCTTTGATTAATTTCGTAATGGGATTTGCACTAAACCCACCCGTTCTTGAACGTTCAATACCAAGTATTAAACGAGAATCGGAATATTTTCAAAAAATTCCATGTTTTTGGGTTTAAATGCTAATTTTTTTCTTAGAAGAAAATGACCGAAAGTTTATTTTGTTTGAGGAGAAAGTATTAGGATGGGCGGCAAGAGGAGGTTCTCTTGTAGGTGGAGAGAACATTTTAATGGGAGATATTGCTATCAAATTACTAATGGAAGAGGGAATATGTTTGTGCTTAGTTTCGTTTGTCCTTTTTTCTTTTTCATCGTTTTCCAGTTCCTTTCTTGTTTTAGGGACTTGTTCATTTCTTCTAGTTGGATTCCATAAGACTTCAAAAATCAAGAATCTAGTCTTGAGATATTTATAGCCGTGAATTTGTAGTTAGCGCATCCATCCAGGCTAATTGAAATCAACCAAATGGTACTTACATTGTGATATTTATGTATAGCCGTGAATTTGTAGTTAGTCGTTTCTTCTAGTTGCTTATGTTGGATCCTAGAAGACTTCAAAAATCAAGAATCTGGTCTTCAGATATTTATTTACGGGAAACATTGCAATTTCAATCACATATTTTTATCATTTTGTTTTTTTTTTTCTATCGTCCAATTTTTATTTTTTAATTTTAAATTTTTTTTTCTCGAGATGTCGCTTATGTGTGAATAATAATAGTAGTAGTAGGTTAAAGATCATATTAATTATTAAAAAAGATAATTAAATTTGTAATCGATCAAAATTTTATGTAGCTGTGGACTTGCAGTTAGTGCATCCAAGCTATTGAAATTTGCCAAATAGCATATTACATTAACATGTTCGGGTTTTGGAACTAAATCTCACACATCATTGCAAACAAATTGCTCAAGTTTCTCATGATTCATCCTTTAAAGCTTCATTAATTTTTTTTGGTTACATGTGTAAAATAAAGCACAATGACTTATCTGATAGTATATGGAAGTCATACATATAAACCCAATCATTTTTCGATAATCAACATTCTCCTTTTGTCGAGTTTGCTTGTCTCTATATACAGCTCCTATGGTTTGAGTTGAGGGATGATCCTTCTGGAAACATTGCAATTTAGATCACATATTTTTATCATTTTGTTTTTTTTTTTCAATTGTCCAATTTTAATTTTTTATTTTGTAATTTTGGTTCTTTCTTTTCCCTTCTCGAGATGCCGCTTATGTGAATAATAATAATAATAATAATAATAATAATAATAATAATAGTAGGTTAAAGATCAGATTACTTATTAAAAAGGATAATTACATTTGTAATCGATCAAAATTTTATGTAGCTGTGGATTTGCAATTAGTGCGTCCAAACTATTGAAATTTGCCAAACGGCATATTACATTAACATGTTCAGGTCTTGGAACTAAATCTCACACATCATTGTAGACAAATTGCTCAAGTTCCTACTGCGTATAATTAATCCAAAATTCATCCTTTAAAACTTCATTAATTTTATTTGGTTCAATGTGTAAAATAAAGCACATTGTCTTACCTGATCGTATATGGAAGTCATGCATACCAACCCAATCATTTTTCGGTAATCAACATTCTCCTTTTGTCGAGTTTGCTTGTCTATGTATACATCTCCTATGGTTTGAGTTGAGGAGTGATCCTTGTGGATTTTGTTGGGAATGTCCTTCCAAATATTGTTCACACCATCATCATTATCCATCGTTTCATGCTTTGATTATCATCATCGGATTATGTCGGTCTTAATGGGGGGTGTTGTCCTAGTGTCGCAACGTTTGTGTTGACAAGTGACTCAGATGTTTCAAGCAGACCATATACATCATCTTCGATCATCTTTCCTGTCAGATATGCAAGATCATCAAACACAACATTAATTGATTCTATAATCATTTTAGTTCTTAGATTATACATTCGATATGCATGTCTATTAGTTGAATATCCAAGAAAAAACCATTTATCACTTTTGGAATCAAACTCGGCTAGGTGATCTCGGTCTTTAACACATAGCATACTTACCCAAAAATATGAAAATATTTCAGGTTTGTCTTTTTTCCCATGATGATCTCATAGGATGTCATAGTCGAGCCATTCTTTAAACACACACGATTTGAAATATGACATGATGTGTTTAAAGCCTCATCAAAAAAGCATTTTAAAATATTTTTGGAACTCAACATGACCTGAGCCATCTTTTGCGAAGTTCAGTTCTTCATCTCAACAATGCCATTTTGTTGATGAGTTTTTGGGGGAAAGAACTCATGTGATATATCTTTTTCATCACATAAATATGAAAAGTAATGAAACTTACTTTATTATGATCCTCCCGGGCCAACGTGACATGATGATAGCCTTGATAAGCATCCATGAAACAGAGGTATTGGTAACCTTTCATAGAATCTAACAACTGATCTATCCTTGGCAATGAGTATCAATCATCGGGGCATGCTTTATTGATGTCTCGGAAATCTATACACATCCTCTACTTACATGAACTCTTCTTCATCGGAACCATAATAGACAACGAGGTAGGTAATTGGACCTCCCTAATGTGTCCTGCCTCCAACAACTCCCTCACCCATTATTTAATGATTTGATCCTTTTCAGGACCAAAATGCTGCCATTTTCGCTTGATTAGGCAAGATTCACCCAAGACATATAGGTTATGCTCCATAACCCCAGGGCTCATTTCCTTGAGATCGTCTGCCGACGAGGTGAACACATCCATACTTCCTCCTGGACAGTGGTACATAAGAACATAAAGAAGGATGTCTTCACTCTTTATCACCCGGATTATCTTCCAACTTCCTCTTGCCTTTGTACATTATTTCCTTCTCACCCTCCCTACCTCTTTGCTCGCCCCTCTTTTGTCGTTCGTTGTACTCCAGGTTCACATACCTTTCAGCTCAAACTAAAAGCTCATCATAAGTAGAAAAAGGCTGTTACCATAGATTTGAACAGCTCACCAACATGGAGGCCCTAGGTAAAGGCGTTGATTAGGACATTGGGGGTGACAGTTTGTACTTCCAAAGCCACCATGTTAAAGCATCATATGAAATCTCGCATGGACTTTTGTCTAGCTTGTTTTTATTACGGACAAGCTCAATGTCGACTTCTGGTATATCTTGCTACTAGCGAACTGGTACAAGAAAGTCGAGCTAAAATCCTCAAAAGTTTGGACAAAGCCCGACTTGAGGGTGTTAAACCATTATTGCACTGACCTAACAAGAGAGTTTAAGAGAACTTGACATTTGATAACATTTGGGTAATGATTCAATAGCTCAGGACTTTAAAATCTACCCAAGTGATCCCCCGAGTCCGTACTACCTTTGTATTCCCCTACACCTGGTTGTCGGAAGATAAGAGGTAGGTCTTCATCCAAGATTTCTGCTACGAATGGGCTTTTATTCCCTTGGATAGGGGGCCTGCCACTGACATGTCGTGTCAACATTTGTATCTACTTCCACATTCCTTTAAAAGATTTAGATGAGAGGCCATTTTCCCCAGAGGGGGAGGGTGGTTGGCGTCGTCAGCCTGACTTTGCTGTTCATCCTGGTTTTTAATGTTATTGTATAGGGATAAGGGTGTCAAAATCTGACAAGACCCGACAACCCAACCCGATTCGACCCAAAAAAATCATGTTTAGGTTGGGATTCTCAAGTTCGGGTCAGATAAGGTTAGACTTGATATCTGACCCGAAAAAGTAATCGGGTTCGGATCAACATAGTTGACCCGAAAATTTTAATTTTTTTAAAAATATATATAATTAATAAATATTGCCTACATTTTTATGTATTATATATTTGAAAAAAAAATTATATTATATTTTATATTATAAATTTTCATTATTTAATATTTATTTTGTACATTGTTTTTTTTAAACAATTGTTTATTTGATTAGTAAATGTACTTTTAATTTTCTATAATCAGACTTTCAAATTTAAATCATATATGAGAGATTATTTTATTATGTGTTAAAATTAAAATATTATTATTATTATAAATTTTTATTTAATTATTTTTTTAAAAAAAATTATAAATAAAAACGGGTTAGTCGGGTTCGGGTTGTGAGTTTTCTGGTTTGTTCGTGTTTCGGGTTGAACATCTTTTTAATACTATCATGCTTCAATCTGACTCGAACCCACGCGATCCACTCAAATTGACATCGTATGTATGTACTCCTAGCTCTTGTTGAGGTGCTTTTTGCCTCTCTTTCAATACATTTTCTATGGTTTACGTGATGCATGATATCGTACGTTGTTCTATGTCTACTTCAACCACGTTAGCCGATGGCGGTTGATCGTCCTACCTTTCTGTTCTCGATCCAGCTGTGCGAGTTCGTTGACTTGCTCCTCCTCTTCTGCGATTCATCTCTACGTTTTACTAAGCAAGTGTTTCCACTGTGCCAAGTGATGTTCCAAATGTATGAGTTTATACTTTCGAGTCAACACATAGAAATGTATGATGCAGCTTCCCTGAAAGCAGAAGATGGACGTGAGATAAGGGGCTGGATATGTACTTCAGTGTATCCCCTTCAATGCTCAAATCAAATACTAGAAATGATAAATGTATCTAGTGAATTTTCCAGAAGTTCATAGTTGTAAATCAACATGATATTCATATTGTAGAAGGAATAATACTTTTAGTCAAATTTGAGAGTCAACACCCACCTCTGAAACCTTTATCCACCAAATCCAATTTATGGGATACTCCATATTTTGACAGAGTAGTTACTTTGTCATTAAGCTCGGAGGCCGTCCGAGGATGGTTGACTTTGGAGGTCGGGTGCAATGCTAGAAGGAAAGTCCTTTTCCTCATGTCATTCTCGGATGGGGTGCTCGCTATTGAACGAGCTGAGACCTCCCAATAACACCTGATGCGATCTGAGTGAAATGGAAGAGCCGGGTCGGGTGCTCTGTCGGATTTACTATCGAAATAATGGAGGAAAATGAGAACAAAACATCGGGATCAAAAGCTTGCTTCCTGGGCAATAATATCAAGATCTGCAACCAAGAAAGTAACCACGTGAATGGGCGCCGGAGGGGTATCCAGCGTGACCATTCCGATGCTTAAGTCAGTGATGAACTCAAGCAAGAAAACCAACGTAACCCAGTGAGGGCTGTGTGATTGGTGTGGGAGATGAGGAGTAAATGATTAGTAAATGAGAGTATTTAATGTATCAATAGATCATAAATGCAAAGATAGAACCTGGTATTTATAGTAGAGGATGCAATGATGACCTCGTTCTTTGTGCTGATCATTAATTATAGTAGGGTAGCTGATTATACCCTATTGTTCTGACATGTCAAATCTCATAGTAGTCACATCCAGCCCACTTGATTTTATCAATTACTTATGTTACTTGTCAGAGATAGGTCGGCTGTGCACACCCTACGTTGTCGGCGTCATTAAATGCAGCATTTATATCGAAGTGGTCAGAGTAGAAAGTCTCCCAGAAGCTACATGAGAGCCCGGACATATAATGTCCCGAGGATGTTATGTCCCGGTTGTTCCAATGGCTCGGCACTTTTCTGAACTCGTTGGAATGTCTCTGTCGAGCTTATCTTGCATCGTCCCGGGCCCTCCAGGGACCGGGCTTCCTTGCCGACCTATTCCCCCATACCGACTTTACTACGTCTCATGAATAATCACCCTCCCTGACCCGGGCACTATCCATGACCCCCGGACCTTCCCGGGGTATCAACACCAAATCCTCATAACGATCCTCCATCCTAAAAGAGATTAAGAAATTCGGTGGCACTGACTCCTGGATCAGTTTGATTCCACTATTGATAAGATATTATGTTGAACTGTTGTATCCAATCCGGCCTAATCATGGGGCTTCAAACACAACGATCTACTAGTCCTTGGGCGATCTCTGGCCGAGTGGCTTGACTCTCCCGGGGACCAAAGTTGAAGAGTCGTATCTTACTTACATCATAATGGTTTATTTCATCCTACCCATGTGGGCATTGCCCCCATTAATAGGATGGATGATCAAGATTTGTCCATACATATATAGGACCCACTTTTTTAAAAAAAAATTGTATGTGTTGCAAGATCTTACCCATTGAAATGAAGTGAGGGTAGTGCCCACATAAATAGGATCTAATCTACCCATGATAATTCCCAAAAGATGACTCATAAATTAATAGTTGCCACTAATATAATCTTTGAAGCTGGTTCAGTTTGGACTATTTTTTGGTGATTATTCGTTATCATCGGCCCATACATAAGGCCCAAAATCTTTAACGAATACGACGTCGTACCGAAACATTTAAACTGCATAATTGAGATTTGAGATCGAGAGAACTCGATTGACAGGTGTTGTACAGAACCCTAGCTTCAGTTGTGCTCCTTGCAACAACAATGAAGCTTGTCAGGTGCGTTTTCCTTCTCTCCACTGTACTTATACTGCCGTATACTACTCAAAATTAATCGCAAATCGCTTTTTAATTGTCTTCTAACGATATCTCTCATTTTTGGATTGTTAATTGAGCAGATTTTTGATGAAATTGAACAATGAGACTGTATCCATTGAGCTTAAGAATGGCACTGTTGTTCACGGCACCATTACAGGTTTGAAACGGGTGATGGATTCACTTTCGTCGTTGAGTTTTGCATTTTCTACATCGTTCGTACTTGGTCATAGTTTGGTTTGTGATCTTTTTTTACGACGAAAAGAAGAAAATTTTTATGCGCCTATCACCATCGCCCCAAACTGGGTGAAGAGTATGAAATTGTGATAAATGTGAGAGAAGCCAATTATTTTACGAGTTATCGACACCTTTTCTTGACAAGATTAAACTGTTAAGCAATTCATTTCTTACCTCATTGGTATATTTTGGAGCTTTGTTGGATCATTAGGTTTTGAGCTATTCTGTAATGTATAGTATTTGAGACTGATAAGAGATTGGTGAGGGTAAGGTAGTTTCATTGTATCATATCTAAGTTGGAATGTCGCAGGGAGTGGATCGGATGTAAATATGCTTTTATAGAATCAGCAACTTCATGTTGATTATTCCCATTATTCAAGTTTTGCAGCTTAAAATTTTATGTTTGTGGCACTAGCTTGCCAAACTTAGATGTTCTTCAACTTAATGATTATGAAGAATGACTGCCAGTTGTGATTTGTGTGCAAGGAATAAGGAGTGCAAGTGTTCATCACTTTGCCCATGTATCTGCCCTTCACTTTTGCTTCAAATTTTTTAATATGATACTCCATCATTGCTGTTATCTATTTGTTATAAGTCAAACATTTTATTTGACATTGCTAGTAGTGACAAGGAACCAAGTATACTACTGAATCTTCGGTACCAACATTTTTAAATTCCACTTGCTTTGTATGTTGACGTAATCACTATAATCTTTCTAGGTTTTACTGGTAAAAGTGCACAATGGGATTCCATGTAGTGTTTGGTCATTTCATTAGGTGCTATTGGCAGACGTGGAAAAAATCTCTGACCTGAAGTGCTCATTTGACTGTTTGTCCAAACAATGTAGCCATATGATCCACAATTCTGATTGTAGATCTGTTTGCTTTTTTTATAGGTGTTGATATCAGCATGAACACACATCTGAAGACCGTAAAACTGACCTTCAAAGGAAAGAATCCAGTAACTATGGATCACCTGAGTGTGAGGGGGAACACTATCCGCTATTACATCCTTCCTGATAGTTTAAATCTGGAGACATTGCTTGTAGAAGAGACGCCAAGGGTCAAGCCTAAGAAGCCAACTGCTGGTATGACAATAATTGCCTTTTGCTTCATTTACAATTTTAGTGAGCTTAAATTTCCCTCCCACACTATTTGATGAACTATTCTATGTCAAATTCAGGACGACCTTTGGGACGCGGTCGGGGCCGAGGTCGTGGGCGTGGACGCGGTCGGGGCCGTTAGGTCTATAGCTTCAAGTATCTTAACTTGTGTATTTGGTTCTGTAAACAACTTTATTGCCTGTTTTCTCACTACGGCCGTAGAAGATATAACCCTTTTTGGTGGCTTGGTCTATTTCATGCATGTATGGTCTTTGTTACTGTTTCATTTCTTGAAATATTCTTAGATGATGTTTGGTTCGTGAGATGAAATAAGTTTGTGGTATGTAATAGAACGACTTATGACCGTGCTCTAATCACATTTCTAGATTCATTAGTAGAGTTGGGACAATTAGAAAAGGGAATTCTATTTTCAGCATTACGAAGTGTCGGCTGGGTTTCATTTCTTCAACTATTTTATTATATGATTCTTTTTTTGGTAGTACGGAATAGATTAATTGAACTAGCGTATCTTTAACGGGATGCCGTTGGCAATTGAGATTATTTTGAATAATAATTATATGATTTAAAATAATAACTTCGATTGATCTTATGTTTTAAAAAAATATTACTTTATTCCAGGTTTATTTTTAAGCACTAGAAATCTTTTCTAAAAATTTTTACCTAGCCGACGAGTTTATAGAATTAACATTATAGGCAACATATTATTTTTGTTTTAATTAAAATTTTGGCTATAATTTGTCGCAACTCGCACTTATATATGTTATTAATTATTGTTTTGCAAAATATACTTCGTCTTCAAATACTTATACAAATTTTACCAGTGTTTTAATGGTTAAAGAAAATGCAAGAATAGAATTTTGTTTAATTTTTATATAAAATTACACTCAAAAAAGGAATTCAAAATCCAATAAGGATATTTGCAAAAGAAAAAAAAAAAGAAAAGAAAAGAATAGTAGTCAGACTCATGAAATATTTCTTTAAACTTGAGCTACAATATTTTCAAAATCCAGTATTCTAAAATATGACCCAAAATATAAGTATTGTTATGACCCAAATAATATAGAATGATAAGGCCCAAATAATAAATCTAAAAAATATATTTATTTAGGAGTCAGACACTCAGACTCATAAAAGATTTGAGATTTCCATTTTTATTATATTAAATACACATTTTGTTTTTAGTAGTATTTCTTATGAGTTTTGGCAATGCCTTGAATTAGAGTTTAAAGTGAGTGAATAAACTCTTTTAAATTTTTTTTTCAAACTTGAGCTACAATAACTCGTTCTTGAAATATTCAAAAACGAATCGATTATCGAGAAATTAAATTGAGTTTGTTTTATAACCAATCTCAAGAAACTCAAAATAATCACTCTAAAATCCGATTAAACATTTTGTGAAACATTTAAAAGATATGGAAGTTGAAATATGTTGGAACATTTCATGTTCGCAATCTTGATTTTGATGTTAACAAAACTTGTTATTGTATTTCTAACTTATTTACTCACGTGTGAAGTTTGCAGTTGCAAACACGAGAAGAAAACTGAAAACTAAATTTAGCCTAATTGAATTTCTGGCGAGTTTCGGTATTTTTATGATAGCTCTTAGCTGGATGATTCAAATAACAATCCGCCAACTTGTCTAATCAGAAAACTCAATTTGGAACAAGTCGTATTTCACGTCAATTGGACAAAATCGGATCTAAGAATTGATCATTGAATTATCAAAATTATTGCACGGAAATAACAATTAGTTGGGAATGAGCAGTTGCGGTATTTTGGTCATATCTCTCAACTCGTTTATTGGAATGAAGCGATTCAGTATGTGTTGGAAAGATAAGACGATGCTCTACAAATTACTTCAAAAATCAAAGTTTGAATAGAAGCTTAAGATGCTGATAAATGACAGAGACGCTATTGGTTCTGCACAAACTGAAATCAGCAAGTGATTTCCGCACATCAGCTGAAACTGAACCAGTTGAGCAGCTGATCAGCTGAAACGAACCAGTTGAGCAGCTGATCAGCTGAACTAAACGACCAGTTGACCATTTGACCAACTGACCAATTTAGGCTCGGGAAAATGTCCGGCAAGGCAAATTTGACCGTTGCAATTTCAGAAACAGTACAGAAACTTTCCAAATGCTCATATTCTTGTGTCTAACGTATATATCATTGTTGGGACCTATAAATACAATATCTTAAAGATCAAACAAGAGTTTTTGAAGGGGATTCAAAGCATGAGCAGTTAACATGAAGAAATCAGCTAGTTGAGAGCACAAGTCTTTGTGTGATGATACATTTGAGATGTACACCATAAATGATCAATTCCTCATACAATCACTTACACATATACAAGAGAGTTGAATTTCAAATATTAGTTGAGTGAGTTTTCATAAACTTCAAATATTAGTTGAGTGAGTCTTCACACAAAGACATTAAAGATTGTGTTCGTAGTCTTTGCGGAAAGACGTTAAACAAGTGCTGGCTGAGAGGTGCTGTCTTCAGTCTAGTTGAGTACTAGGAGTTTAGTTAAGCAGTAGTGTAAGTACTAAGCTGAGTGAGATTATTACAATTTGTTGTAATATATCAAAGTCTTCTACTGAATCCTTCTCAATGGGAAGAAGAGGTTAAGTAATATCATTTGAAGTCTCCGAACATCCAAAAACAAATTTGTGTCTATTTATTTATTTCATATACTTATCATTTCCATTGTTTTAAAGATGCATCGTTGAAGCATTTCATATGTTCTTCAAATACCAAAATATTGCATGCCAAGTGTTTGATAAAACGCTTCAACCAAAATATTTTTACTCATTCAACTTCCATATATTTTAAATGCTTTACAAAATGTTTAATCAGTTTCTACGAATGACTATTTCGAGTGTCTTCTGCTTGGTTTGAAAATCAAACTCGATTTAATTTACCGGTACTCAATATTTCAAAAATTGAGCTATTGTAGCTCAACGATTTTATCCCAAACCGATCCTATCAAAATAATAAAAACAGTGTGGTTGAAGTATTTTATCAAACACTTTATATGTAATATTTTTTTATTTGAAAGAAACATAAAATATTTCAGTAGTGATTTAAAAACAATATCAATAGTACGTAAATGCGATAAATAAATATGCACAAATATGTTTATGGATATTCGAAAATTAACAACTTCTATGTCATACTTTTTCTTGATTACATACCGCAACTTCACAATCCGTATAATGTTTTATGTCTTTGTGTAAAGACTATCACTCAATTATTCTTTGAACTTCAAGTCTCATATATATGTGTGAATGATTGTTTGGCTGATGATTTAATCTTTTACATTGTATATATTTCAAATGTATCATCATACTCTGAATTTACTCTAATTTTACCTCATATAAGTTGCTCATGCTTTGAATCTCTTTCAAAGCTTGTTATTTGGTCTTCCAAAATGATATATTTATGGCCTCCAAGAATGATATGAACGTTTGAAACAAGAATATGATCATTTGGAAAAGTTATATACGGTTTCTGACATTAAAACAATCATATTTGATTCGCTGGTCATTTTTTGATATCGAGTCGTTTTTATTGTTCATTGAGTCATTCCAAGTCTAGCTGAAAAAAAGTCTAGTCAGACAAAGTCTAACTGCTCCATTCTCTTGATTATAAATCTTGATTCATCATTTTTGGGCAAAGTAATTAACATGAGCCCTTTCTATTAGCTTTTCAAAGAATCAAGCAATTCGAGTTTTTATGAGAGATATATACTTGAAATACCAGATTATATACAAGCTGGTGCAAGTCAAGTTGTTCTTTTATCTTGATTATAACTCTTGATTCAACAATTTCTTGGCAAAATAATGAACATGAAAGTTGTATATATATTTTTTAGCTTTCCATACAATCAGAATCACTCAATTTTGAGTTCGTATGAGAGATATATGCTCGAAATATCATAACCATTCTTGTCTAACCAGCAGCTGTATCCTTGTTACAGAACCAACAACTTAATTGTAGATTATCAGTCTCTTAAAATTCGATTCAGACTTTGATTTTGAAAATGATTTGTAGATAAATGTTTTAGCTTTGTAACACATGTTGAATCGTTCCATACGATACTCGAGATGAGAGATATGATCAAACTACCGTAACAGCTCAAGTCTAGCCGTTTGCTCTATCTGTGCCCTCTATCTCAATCTTCCAGCATCGGGTTAGCATAAATAACATCATAATTAACCTACTGGCCTGAAATATGACTTGTAGAAAATTGTGTTGGCTTTCCAACTTCCCGATTGTCATTTGGATAACTGTTTGTGAGATATGACCAAAATGCCAGAACTTGTCAAGTTTAACTGTTTGTTGAATCTGTGACTTCCAGCTGGATATTGCGGTATCCGATTAGCACAGATAGCGTCAAGACTAATCTAATACACCTGAAATATGACTTGTCAAGATTTGATTTGGCTTTCCAATCGTTTTTCTCACTATTCATTTAGATCACTAGTTTGTGAGATATCATTGAAATCTTTCATGTCGTCAGATTTCCAACTTGACTAACATTGACTTTTTTAGGCACGAGAAGAATTCAAAAAAATAGGCCCGAAAACAATAACATGCAATCAAATTTTTTAATAGTGATTTTTTTCTGATACAATGCATGCAAAAGAAAACATAAATTAAAATAAAAAATAAAATGAAATATTAACTAAATTTTATAAATCAAGCCATTTAAGTATATACTATCAAATTAAGCAACAAAAAGATATTGAAAAAATAAGGGAAAAAACATGTTTTTTATGTAATTAATTATTTTATCATTAATTACATGTGTTCCTGGAATTTTTGGCAAAAACTTGTGTGAGACGGTCTCACGGGTAGTATTTTGTGAGACATATATCTTATTTGGGTCATCCATGAAAAAGTATTACTTTTTATGCTAAGATTATTACTTTTATTGTCAATATCGGTAGGGTTGGCCCGTCTCACATATAAAGATTCGTGAGACCGTCTCACAAGTAACTTCCTTGGAATTTTTTTGTCTTTAAATCTTTAAGTATCTATTTCATTATTTGCACAATTACTTCATCTATTATCCGTTAATAATTTCATTATTATGATATGCATTGTTATAGAAATTTTATTTAAAAAAAACAAAGTTATAAACAAAAAAAAAAAAAATTGATTCAAATAAACATCTCATTCAACTATTAAACTAAGTTGCCCTACAAAATAAAAAAAATTGAAACCGAACTACATAAATTTTTTTCCCTATGAAGAAAAATACTAACCTCTTGATCATAAAAACACATTCCAAACTGAAAATTCCATTGTTTTCATATGAAGATAAAGCGTAACAATGAACCAATCAGAGTTTAAATGTTTAATACATTTTCAAAGAATCCAGTTCATGGATGAAACTGAACAATGAAGCAATTTTTTTATATTGTAAACTGATTACCTATATGTATTAAGAGGATTCAGAACATAAATTAAGTAGAAACACTGAAAAACAAAGTGAAAAAATAATGAATTGCCATTATCGATATTAGGGTTGTAAATGAATCGAGCTGGTTCGTGATCTTTTCGAGCCAGAATGATAAATATTTGATTCATATTCGAACATTAACTCAAGCCAAACTCGAGCCAAATTCGAATATGTTTGGATTTTTTTCGAGCCAAACTCGAGACAAAGTATTTTGCTCGATATATATGGTTATTCTCTTATGGTATCAGAGCTTCTTTAAACATGATGGTCCATAAAATTTTCAGATAGTAATCAAAATTAAGCAATAACATGGTATTACCATCATCTACTCCTGGACTAAAACCTATGTCCTTGTTCTTTACACGTGCAACTCGAAGTCTCGAACCGAGTCGAATACGATGCTTGAAGGAGGCAACTACAACACGTGGAGTCCAGCAATGCGGATTAGCATTATTTCTTAAAATTAAATCGCTTCCGATTGCTTCTGATGCTGTCGAACTCGATCTATTTCGACGTAGAGAATACCATACGTGAATATTTACGCTCGTTTTATAACCATTATTTTAAAATCAGGTTGGGAAAAACTTAAATGAACTTTATACGGTAAATTTGAGAAAAATGTCTCTGTTAATGTTTGAATTAAGATTCAGTACCTAACTACAATTTTTTAAGAATCAGTACCTGACAATGCTATACTTTTACTTTTAACTCCCTACAAACACAAATTTACAATTTTGCCTTTTTTATTTAAATAAATATATTATTTTATCCACAAAATTTACATGTGTCTTCTCCATCAAAAATACAATTTAAAAAAAATATTGTTTCTCAATTATCATGGAATAAGAGTAAATACTTATTTTGACATATAAAGTACCTACTATGGGGTTTCAGATACTTGATTTCGCTCTTTGAATACTCCAAATGTATAAGAAAATACTATATTTTCGAGCAAACACCATAAATTCAGTATTTATTGGTATTCATGAAAAATGCATTAGCATGACTTATTCATGTCATTTTATTTTATTTTATTTAAAAAAAACATAGATAATCACTCATCATGAAATGAGATTAAATATTTATTTTGACCTATGAAGTACCTATTTTGGAGTTCCAGATGCTTTCTTTGAATATATGAATAATCTAAATGTGTAAGAAAATATTAGATCTTCGAGCTATAACCATGAATTCAATAATTATTGGGCTTTTCATTGAAAATGTGTTAAGATGATTTATTCATATCATCTAATTTTTGAAAAAAAAAAAAAACAGTTTCTCACTCATCATAGAATTAGAAAAAGTACTTATTTTAACCGATAAAGTACCTATTTTGGGTTTCAAATATTTGATTTGGCTATTTGAATACTTCAAATGTGTANGAACCTTAATATCTAATCAATAATTCGAATAGCTCGCGAATTCCTCCACTAACACCTATGATGACATAGGACTTTCCCAGTACAGTTTATCTAGTTAACGTAATTTGCACGCTATTACGTTAAACTAGATGTTTATCCAATGTGCACATAAGAGTAGCGGTTGGATGATTCTCACATAATCGAAAATAATATATATATAAGTATATATAAAAAATTCCTTTTCCATAAAATACATATAACAACGCAATGACATCAACTGGTTCCTCTCTTATGGTATCAGAGCTTCTTCAAACATGATGATCCAGAAAATTTCCAGACAGTAATCAAAATTAGGCAATAACATGGCATTACCATCATCTTCGCCTGGACTGAAACCTATGTCCTTATTCTTTACACATGCAACTCGAAGTCTCGAACCGAGTCGAATATGACGCTTGAAGGAGGCAACCACAACACGTGGAGTCGAGCAATGCGGATTAGCATTATTGCTTAAACTTAAATCGCTTTGGATTGCTTCTTATGCTGTCGAACTCGATCTATTCCGACGAAGAAAATACCATACGTGAATATTTATGCCCGTGTTATAACCATTATTTTAAAATAAGGTTGGGAAAAACTTAAAAAAACTTTGTACGATTTTGTGATATTTCTTGGAACAATATATTATATAGCACAAAGTTAAAGTATTTACAGCTAATTTTCATGGCATGTGGTATGAAAGGGACAAATGAACCTCACCATCATCCCAGTTCATACAAAATTTTATACTTTCAGCGCATATAGCTGATGGCCCACTCCTTCCCTCGATTCTCTCCCTTACCTTCTTGAACTTTTTTGTCCTGGGAGCCAAGTTCGAACCTTGAAAACACCCAAGATTCAATTTTAAAAACTTGAATTTAAATATTCTGCGCCATTTTTTGCATGAAACATAAGATGATAGAAATGGAATAAAGATGAATCTTTTGGCGTAAGGGAGTAGAGTTTGCAAAAAGATTTCGCTGTGTAGTTTTTTCGTTTTTGTAAAAGACCCCACCTCTTCGTCTTCTAACTCTAAACTATCTTGTTTCATTTTCCCCATTTTCCTCTAGGAAACTATCCAAGATTCACGTTTTACCCTTTTATTCTGGTTCATCTTCTGTTCTCTGCTTTAGTAAAGGCGAATTTTGAAAAGATTCCTACTGGAAAAGAACCTTTTTCAACTGGTTTTATGCCGCGTAATTAGAATTATTTTCTTCAAACAGGAGATGAATTCGAGCAAAAAGATATTTTCAAATAGCTAATAAAAATGACCCACCTGGGTTTCTTCAAGATATCCAGGCGCCGGAAGCTTCTGGGTTTCTCACCTGGTTTTATTGGTTGCTTTATTTTCAGCTTCTGTTTACTCTTTTCTCTCATTTTCTTGGATTACAAAATAGTGAATACTTCACGTGGGCAGTCATTGTTCTGGACTTGGTTTAAATCCAATGGTTCTTCATCTGAATCAGAGATTGTGGGGTTTCTTGAAAGTGGGGGTGAAGGGTGTGATATATTTGAGGGGAATTGGGTGTGGGATGCGAGTTATCCACTTTATCGACCTCAAGATTGCATGTTCTTGGATGAGGGTTTTCGGTGTTCTGAGAATGGAAGGCCTGATAATTTCTATACAAAGTGGCGTTGGCAACCCAAAGATTGCACCTTGCCTAGGTTTCTTGGAAATTCTACTTCTCCTTTGGTGTTAATCTGCCATAAGTTTTTTTTTTTAATGTGTGTCTACTTTTCCCCATTAGACAGAATCTTTAAAGATAATGATTTGCTATCAATATGGATTCTTGAAAACAAATCCAAATGAAAAAAATGAATATGTTGATCATGTTCTCGAGTTCGTTTGATGTGATTTAAAACATGGTGCTTAATGTGAAACACGGGCTAAGAAAAACAGTCTAGCATTTTACTTTGGAAGGTGGAGGCTTTATTTATCAGCAGTTGATTGAAGAAACTGAACCTTGTATGCTAGTGATTCTTGTTCTTGTTCCTTCAATGGAGCAGATTCAACGCATCTAATATGTTGGAAAAACTACGGGACCAAAGGTTAGTGTTTGTGGGCGATTCTATCGGAAGAAACCAATGGGAGTCCCTTCTCTGCATGCTATCGTCTGCTATTGCTAACAAGACATCAATATATGAAGTCAATAACACCCCAATCACGAAGCATATGGGCTCTCTGGTTTTTAAATTTAGTGATTTCAACTTCACAGTAGAGTACTACAGGGCCCCATTTCTAGTGTTGCAGAGCCGACCCCCCGCTGGTGTGCTTCAAAACGTGAAACTGACGTTGAAGCTGGATGTGATGGATTGGAGCTCCGTCCAATGGAAGGGTGCTGATTTGTTGGTTTTTAACAGTGGACATTGGTGGAACAATGAGAAGACCATAAGAGAGTAAGATTCAAACTTTCACCTAGTGTAGCAAAAGATTTGAAATGCTGATTTTATGTCGTCAAAGTCGATGACCTGTGGATAAAATGAAAATCTTGCATGCTTCATTGGTTGAGATCTCCGATTTAAACTATAATTTTCATTTGTTTACTAGGGGATGCTACTTTCAAGAAGGGGCGGAAATCAGGACAGAGATGAGCGTAGAAACTGCCTTCCAAAGGTCAATTGTGACGTTAATGAATTGGATTGATCGTGAAGTCGATTTGTCAAAGACCAGAATCATCTTCCGAACCTATGCTCCTGTGCATTTCAGGTAATATCCTGTTCCTGATCCACAATGACACGTTTGATTCATCTTCATCATTCTGTAATCAATGATTTTCTTGGAAAGATGCAGCGGTGCGAACTGGAAGACTGGTGGTAGCTGTCACTTTGAGACATTACCAGATCTAAGTTCATTGCCATTGCCATCCAAAACATACATTGAGTTCAATACGGCTATTGATGTCTTATCACAATATCCGAGGATGAATAACATAGATTTGTTAAATATAACTGGTATGACATCTCGAAGAAAAGATGGTCACTCTTCGTTGTATTACTTAGGGCCTAATGCAGGACCGGCTCCTCTTCATCGCCAAGACTGCAGTCACTGGTGCTTGCCTGGCGTCCCTGACTCTTGGAATGAACTTCTCTATGCACTCTTCCTTAAACGACAGATCTCTCACGGAAAAAAATTGAAAAGTCGGTGTGATTCTCGTCCTCTATAGGTTTAGGAATGTTGAAGAATTCTTAGACGTCATATCAGGTATGATATAGCAAAAACTGCTAGATCTTGAAATGGGAACATACTTGAATTTATTTTATTTGTATTCATCGTTAATTTACGTTTATACATTTATGCATTTTCTCGTAGTAGGACTCGTAAAAATTCGTTTTTAACAGCTATATATATACATCAAGAAATGAACTCGTACTTTGCATTGGAATTTGGTGGTGAAAATTCTGCCAACTCCCCAAGTTCTTCCACTTTTTTGGCTAATATTTCGACCCTTTCCACGATTTGCATCAACAAGAAACTGAAGCTGGCAACAGCAAGATGAACTTCATCTGTTTTAAGAATTCCGCCAATCTTGGATGAGGAACATAGTGGGGTAAATTGTAAATTCAGAGATCGCAGGTTTGGAGATAGGAGAGTCTTGGCTTGGCAACGATTCATTTTCTTCATGCTTTCTCCAAGCTCTTTCAATATAAATCCAACTGATATAATCAAAATTTCACACGGTTCCTTCATAGTTTGCCTTTGCATTGATGTAGGCTGATTTAGAAATACCAAAAAAAAGCTTGATTTTTAAATTAGGAAAAGAATAATAAATTATTTATTACATAAGGAAATATATATATATATATTTTTTCTGTAAAAATAAAAATAAAAAAAGAGAACCTGCTTGGGAGATTGAATACATTGTTGCAAAGAAAGAACCAGTGCACCAAGATCTCTTAGACACTCTCCTATTTCCAAGTATTTATTCCACGGATAATTTAGCCCAAATTTCCCATGCCAAGGCTCCCATTTTGCAAAATTTGCCTACATGTTTATTTTAGAAAATAAAATTAGCGTGTACAAACTAAGTTAAATATTATTAGTCGATAGGTATAATAAACTAAAATTACTAAATTTCGAACAAAAATCGAGTTCGAGCTCGAATAATCTTACCAATGCTTCATCATTGGATTTGGAGTTCAAAACTGCCTTGCAAGCTTCGATGTAAGCGCCGTCAGTCTCTTGTTTGTTTTCCTTCTCACTTGTCATTGTGAAATATTCATCCAAACTTCCTATACAAATACAAGAATAAATCATTAAATTATTACAAATTTGATTTCACTAAAAACCGGATTTACACTAAACTTGCCTTGAAAACTTGTTGAAATTTTATTAAACCTTGACGCCATTGAGTAATGTAATTCATCACTCGCCCAGATGGGATATATGAACAAACTGATGATCACACATGTAGCGAAACCCATCCCGATTGTGGCGAGACGGTCACGGGCCAGCTCCACCACCTTCTCCACCCTGATCCCGGAAACCACCACCAAGTTGAAAGTGATGATGAAAATCAAGGCTCCGTAATCATATTTGCTCTTGATTCTTGGGAGAGTTCTACAATATGTTGCTCCAGCCCCTGATCATATATACGTTGTATACCAAGACAGATTTTAGAGCGTCCGTCTGTCTGTCTGTCTCTGTGTGTGTGTGTGTGTGTGTGTANATTTTGATGGTTTCATTTGTTAAGTTAAAACATGATATCTAAATTGGTACAAAAAGTATCTAATTAGAGACAAATTATTTTGTTCGATATTTCGTAAGCCGCTTGCGAATATAATAAAATTATATATT
>NC_133311.1:594674-608359 GCF_012295235.1 Primulina huaijiensis | reverse complement strand
TGTGTGTGTGTGTGTGTGTGTGTATATATATATATATATATATATGGTTGTGTTTATATATAAATATATAAATTTTTTCCTTACCAAAGATAAAAACTGAAAACCCGACAGTGACATGATTTCCAATCCCTCCAATTTGATCAGCCAAGAAAGCAGCCAAACACCCCAATCCACCACCTAATACAGTTCCAATCCCACGATTGATCCCTTTGCCTAACGTAGCGCCTGTATGGCAAACACGCACCATATATATTTATTTCATATCTCATTTTATATTAAATATAGTTTGCTCAATGCAGTTGATATGCATGAGCATGAATATTTATTAAATATAATGTTATTGCAAACGGGAAACTAATTAATATAGTGATTATATTAAATTTTATATTAAAAATATATATGTTGCAGCCAAGTTAATTAATTAATTAATTATATGGTTTCAAAGATTCTTCAACCAAATTAACATGACTATTACTTAATTATATGACAATAATTGGTTTCAAAGAATTGTGAAATTGACTACTACTCTTATATAAAATACTAGGAAACAAGAATTTTTAATTCTCTAATATTAATTATCACTGTTTATAATAATAATTAATAAAAAAAAACAAACAAACAAACCCGTGTAAAATTCGAAGACGACAACCACCGTCATAATAGCCCACATAGCATTTTCCCCAACTTGCTTGAATAGAGGATTGAGCAAATACAAAAGGGAAACCAAAACCAATGCCATTCCAACTTTGATGCTATGTATCACTCTTTTAGTCTTCATTTCCTCAAGAAATGAAGAAACAAATGACACAAATACATTCTTGTTTTCTCCCTTTACAATTCTTATCATTTTATTATTTTGTTTTTTGCACTTTTCTTTTGATGCATGGGGAATTGAGTTTGATTGTGCCATTGTATTTATAGCATGATGAGATGAGATAAATAGTGGCAAGTAAAGTGGAGAGTATCACTTACATTGGTTTGTCCAAATATCATTTAACATTCAAAATTTGCTTTTTGATTTTGGACATTAATCTCGGGTGTTTTTTTAATGTTTATTTATTAAATTCAAAACACTTTTGAGTGTACATGTCATTTCGATGCATTTTTTTCTTTCAGCTTGTTAAGCCTATCATAAGCAAAATTAGTGAGGATAATACAATTTTCTTATAAATATCCAGAAAATATTTAATATGATGGTTTAATATTGTAACTAATATTATAATGCTACAATGGAATAAATAGTGTTTGAATTGATTAAAAAGGTATTAAAATTGGCTTCTATAATAATTTTAATTAACCACTTTTATAAAATAACGACAGATCAAGGATACAAGACATGGATCCCATTATATATATAGTTACACTTGCACCAATTTGTGCTTGGGGTGTGGCAATAATGTTTGAAGAAACCCTCCACTTTAATCGATATTTTTTCACGAAAAGCATACATGAGATAAGAAATCTAGTGTTTCACCAAGATTTCGAATAGCGGTCCCGAATTCAAGTTGATTCTATTTCGCGTCTTCCTCAGAGAAAGACGATCAAACAATTCACAATCATGGTCCTTGCTGATCGGATCATCCATTTAATATACAAAAATAAATTCCAGATATTTGATATCTTTCTATTTGAATAAGATCTCAATTCCAGCGATAGCTTCATTAGATATCTTACAACTAGAATCCATAGTTTTTCCGATCCAGTTCCTCTACAACCGCGCGAACCCTAGTTAGATTTAGGCATGATACACTTTTTAGTTATTGGGAGATCTCAAATACTCTGTTTCGAATTCAGGACGTCAAAGAATTAACGAGATTACAAGACTTTGTGTGAGAACCCGAATTTTCAGCAGCAGCTAGCAATATTCAGAAGCAATGCAAAATTCCAGCAGAAGCTAACAATTCCAGCAGTAATTCCAGCAGCAACTAATATTTCAAAAGCTGGTATTTTTCAGCAGATAGAATCCAGCAGCAGAAGAGTTCAGTAGCGCAAGATTCGAGCAGCAGCTACTGATTTTGCTTATGACTTGTAACTGAAGTATTTAACATAGAAAAAAGGCTGTTAATGACACATCATTACAGATTATGGCTATTAATTGGGAGGCTAACGTCAGAATTTTTGCCTATAAATAACACCCTTAAATCTCTAGAATGGTGTTACACAAATCTTGAGTTATCACTTGAAATTCGAGCTAAGAGAGTGCATTTTCGAGCAGAAAAATCCAGTAGCGAGAACAAGCAGATTTCAGACTTCAACCGAAACTTCTAGCAAATTACTGTAAGTGGGTTTATGTATAAATATCTTGAAATCAGTTTGATAATACCTGTTTTGAAGTAAAGTATATGTATTTTTTATTTCTGATTTTGAAGCACTGAAACCTAGTGAACTAATGATAGGAATATATATTCTGAAATATTCCTGATTCCTGATTTCTGGCCTCACCCCTTAGATGATAGAACATATAGGGGACTGATATCAGTTTAGCCATGAAATTCACGAACGTGCTCAGTGCTTGCTTGTTAAATTTTAAGTTCTGATTTCTGTTCTGAATCCTATTATTCCTGAATACTGATTCCTGTTCTGAAAGTAAGAGTTTCTGTATAATATTTTGTATTACAGTTTCTGTTAAAAATGGTTTTGAAAACTGGAAGTTATTCCCGCCCCCGTTTATTGAGTGACGACCATACTATCACCCACCAAACTCATATCAGATAAGAACGAGGAAGAATTGTTAGAAGGAGAAGAGCAGAATCAATTTGGGGCTGGTGAAGAAGAATGTTGTTCTCAGTTATAATTTATATTTTTATATTCTGCTCCATCTGTTAAGACATTGTTATGTCTGGTTTTACATTTCCGCTGTAAAACATTAGTTATTTGAATTTGTAATAGACAATAAAATATTCAGTATTATGAATAAAAAGACCGGTTTCTGAATGTTGTACTTCTGAGACTTGTTGTTTTTGAATGTAAATTTGAGAGCAACGTCGGTGTCGACCAACCCCGTCCCTGGGGCGTGACATTGAAGTGGTATCACAGCAAACCAGGTTTCATAATCTGGGGATGAGAAACTAGAAATAATAAGTTCTGATAGACTTCTGAAAATAAGTTCTGATAAACTACTGTCATAGATTTCTGAAAATAGAATACTGAAACGATAGACCAACTACATACAGTTGGAAAAATCAGTAAGGGAAACAAATCAGAACGTAATAGAGTTTTGAGTGTTTCAGCAGCATGTCGGAAATGAGTTGAAAAAAAATAAAATAAAAATTCAGAAGACCAAAAACCAGTAGATCGAAAACCAGTAGACCAAAAACCAGTAGTCTGAAACCAGAACCAGCATATGGAAATCAGTAGATCTGAAAGTAGAAGACTTGGTCAGTAAACCAAAATGCAGCAGACTGATTCTAACAGTGCTGGAAAGTAGCAGACTTGATTGCAGCAGCATCAGAATTGCAGTAGAAAGTGAATTCCAGAAGACGCATGCAGTAGACCTTGCAAATTGTATGGAAGCTGAGGTGTTTTTTGCACAAACTTTAAACGGCCATAACTTTTGACCCATGAGGAATTTTGACTATTAAAAGATATCTTTGGAAAGCTCTCGACGAGGAGAACCTAACCTAAAATGATTCAATCTTTATAGCACCACCGACAAACCCCAAAATCCTTCGTCTAGATGGTGATATCATTATTTCCTTGAAATTTTCCAATTTTTCGAAACTTTGAGAAATTTTCATTTCCAAACGGCTCAATATTTTTTCACCAAATTTGGTACACTTCATGTTCATTAATCGAATGATTTTTAGTAAATTTTTCACGTGATTCTAAGACCAAAAAATTTTGAGCTATTTCTTCTATTAAATGTATAGGCAGTACTGATTTTGTTCATTCCAGTGTTTGTCTATAACTCGACGTGATGATTTCTGAACATTAACTTTCATGTTTTGGATATAGGATATGGCTGACCAGAGTAGCTACTGATGGAACGTGTGCTCGGTACTAGTGAGGTGCTTTCAACACAATGAATCAATGAGCTGCAATAGCTCGTGTTCTAAGAATATTTACACCGATGAATTAGATCAAGTTTGGCATAAAACCAAGCGGAAAAATACTTGAAGTAATCATTCGTTAAGAAAACTGATAGAATTTTATATCATGTGCAACTAAATAACTGAAATACGAGAAATCAGTTAGAGCTTATATCAGCTCAGTTATGAACATAACTGGACTGATATCAGCTGAACTGATCAAAACAGTTAAGAACAATAACATGCAGTTAAACAGAAATAACACAAGATATGTTTATGGATGTTCGGAGACTGAAATGCTCCTACGTCACCCCTTCTACCACCTCGGGTAGGATCCACTAGAAGATTTAGATTTATATAACACCTTGTACAAATCCTACATAGCTTAGGACTTATCCACTGCCTAACTGAACTCCTAGTCTAGACTGAAGGCAGCACCTTCCAGCCTGTAATTTGGGTGGTGGTGGTGTGTGCTGTGTGTGTGAGAACTGAACAATGATAACACCTTGAAGGTGTTCTCACACACTGAGGGAAATAAGCTTCTACACTAAGCTGATAAAACTTTGAAGTGTTCCCTCGACTGGGCTGATTGCTTCTTCAAAGCAGATATGCAATATGCGTGCCCTTCTTCTTGTTGTGTTCTCTCTTTCAGTCCCACTGTGTATGTGTTGTTGTTTATTGCTGAGTCTTCACTGATCTTCTATTTATAGGCGCGAAGCTTGATCGTACAGTGATACTCAATTATTGAATCCGTTGCATTTTGAATTTGTTCTTTGAAATCCATTCCGGAACATTTGGCTTTAAGCTTCTGATGCAACGTTCATGATTGTACTTTGATAGTACAATTGATTTTGTACCTTTGCGCACAGCTGTAATCCATTAAGTAAGCTTGTCGTGATTTGCAACCGATTGCTCCTAACTGATGTTCTGAACTGGTTCTTCAAACTGATCAGCAATTGGTCTTTGAACTGATCTAGTGAAATCAGTTGACTCGTCAACTGAACTGATTTAACTGATTCAGTTTACATGGTCAGTTGGGCTTTTCATCAGTTGAACTCTTCATCAGCTGGCCAGGCTTCTGAAGATCTTCTGCTGAACTACCTATCAGCTGGACATTCAGTTGAGCTGGTTGCGATGCATCAGTTGAACTGGTTCAGTTTGTTCGATCAGTTGGTTCTTTTAGTTAGCATCTCCGATAGCTTCAGTTTTAGCTCGTAAACTGATCATTTCATTTTCAACTATCTGCGCACTAAGGTAGGTTATTAGAAACAAAATAACAAGTTTTGTTAACATCAAAATTAAACAAAGATTGGGAACTTGAAAAGTTCCAACAGCTACATTAAGAACTTAGAGAAGAAGATAGAGAAGCTCAAGGAACATAACTACTGTTTAGAGTTGGACAAGGATGAATTACAACGTAGAACAGAACACTTAAGAAATGATGTTCAATGTTATGCTCACTATCTGCATGAGGCAGAAGAGAAGAATAGGAGAGCTCAAGAAGAGTTCGAAACCTCCTAAGAGACTGTTGCAGAGTTAATCGAGTTACGTGATACCTTGGTTGAGAAGATCCAAGTGCTTAAGGATCAAAATCACCAACTTGTGCACCGGCATAATCAGTATAGTGAGCAGACTGATGCTCAGATTCAAGAGTTGCAGAACAGTGTTGAAGTTCTTAGCGACCAAAATGCAGTTCTGCATGGTCATATTGAACATCTGGAAACGGTAATAGCCAACCATGAAGACGAACCCGAGGAGGATCCTGGAGAAGAAGGAGTCGAAGAGGATCCTATGGAATTGAGATTAGGAGAAGTGATAGATTAGACCATCAGTAGTAGTTCTTTGTAATAAACTTTGTTCCAATTGCATTTCTGTTAGCATTTTCGAAGTTTCATTGTAATTGCACCTTTGTGGGAAATCAATAAAATTTATTTCTATTCATTGGTTTCATATTTAAATTTTGAGAAATTACCTAATCATTTTGCTTCTTTTGTTTAGGCTATATTCTTCCAAAAATCTTAGAACTTTCATATTGTAGGAAATGGAAGGAAGACATGTGAGAAACAATCGCAACCCTCGTTATGGAAACCGCAACAACAATAACAACCGAAATAATGACGATGCAAAACAACCACCACCAGCAGTTGGCCTCAGTCAAACGGATTTGATGGCTATAGTTACGATTGTGGCAACCACGCTACAAGGGTTTGTCAACCCTAATGCTAACCAGCCACCGCCACCACCTCCAGCTCAGAATGAGACTAAGCAGCACTATGAGTATCTCCAAAGAGCAAGAGTCCCAAATTTCGATGGAAGCTTCGATCCTGAGGTCGGACAGAATTGGATGAAGGAGGTGGAGAATCATCTCCGACTACTTGAGGTTCCACAAGAGATCAAGATAGATGTGATTACATCTTTTCTTGTGGATAAAGCATCCAAATGGTGGGATGGAGTCTCACTAACTATGTTAGGGACGAGACATATCACTTGGCAAAGGTTCCGAGAGGCATTTCTGAGGCAGTACTTCCCGACAGCAGTTCAAGTGCAGAAGCTGTCAGAATTTGAAAGCTTGGTTCAAGAACCAAACATGACAGTGGTGGAGTATTCATCCAAGTTTCACTCATTGGGAACTTACTCCCCAACCATCATGGGAGACGAGGCATTGAAGATATATCGTTTCAAGAAAATATTGAACAATCGTATTCAAGCTGCCCTTGCGGTTATCGAGCCCAATAGTTTTGATGAATTGATGGGAGCCGCCATCAGGGCTGAGAATGACATCAAGAGGCATGAAGGTGAGAACAAACTCAAACGTCCTCAGACAAGCAAGTACCAGCCAGACCAACAATTCAAGAAGCCTAGGTTTCCAAACAATCAATATACCATTGTTCCAGCCAAAGGAACCACTTCTTCTCAATCAAGCAAAGAGGGAGTCAAGTGCCAAACTTGTGGATTCACTCACACTGGTGAATACCGTAGGAATTCTGGAGCTTGTTTCCGTTGTGAAAAGATGGACCATCGCATTGCTCAATGCCCTCTTCCAGATCCAATGAATGGTCCAGCAGGAGGAACAACTCCAAACAAACCTAAGGAGAACAAACCAAATGCTCGAGTTTATGCTCTTACTCAAGAAGAGGCTGACAACTCAAATGATGCCATAGCGGGTACCATTCTAATCAATAATATACATGCTTATGTGTTATTTGATTCTGGTGCTACGCATTCATTCATGTCTAAGAGATTTGCCAAGAAATTAGGAGCTAAGCCTAATAACTTAGAAGAACCATATAGAGTAGCAACTCCTGCAAATCAGATTTTAGAAACTCGCACTCGATATCGTGATATTATTGTCCTCATAGAAGATCAGAATTTGAAGGCAAATCTAATCCAACTAAACATGGTAGAATTCGATGTAATTCTGGGAATGGATTAGTTAGCCAAGGATCATGCTTTAGTAGACTGTCATGAAAAGACGGTAACCATCCAAGCTCCGCACCAAGAGCAAATTTTATTTCATGGTAAGACAAAAGAACGAAAGACTATTCTTTCTGCTTCTCAAACTTGGAAAGCCATGAAAAGTGGAGAAGAAGTTTACCTAGCTATGTTAAGCGAGGTAAAGGAAGAAACCACACCTACACTAGAGAAGATTCCGGTAGTACAAGAGTTTCCGGATGTCTTTCTTGAAGAACTCTATGGCACAATCCCTGACCGCGAAGTGGAATTTGAGATTAATTTAGTACCCAATGCTACACCAATCTCAAAAGCATTGTACCGAATGGCTCCGGCAAAGTTGAAAGAACTCAAAGAACAACTTCAAGAATTGTTGGATAAGAAGCAAATCCGACCAAGCACATCTCCGTGGGAAGCTCCTGTTCTATTTGTAAAGAAAAAGGACAGAAACATGAGATTGTATATCGATTACAGAGAACTGAATAAGATCACAATAAAAAATAAGTAGGGGTGTCAATTCGGGTGGGTCGGGTCGGGTCGGGTTGAGCAATAGTACTATTCAAAAATTGCCCAACCCGAACCCGAGGCAACCCGAAAACTCTCAACCCAAACCTGAACCCGAAGCAACCCGATCAACCTGTATAACCTGCTTTTGAATTTTTTTAAAAATAATATTAAATCAAATTCAAAAAAATAATATCAATATTTTAATTTAAACTCATAATAATAAAATCTCCCTCATATATGTGATTTAAATTTGAAAGTCTAATTGTAGAAAAATAAAGTATATTTACTAAATCAAATAAACAATTGTTTAAAAAATAAAAAATGTTCAAAATAAATATTAAATTATGAAAATTTATGATATAAATATGAAATTAATATTTTTTCAAACATGCAATATATAAAAATGTAGGCAGTATTTATTAATTATATTTTTTAAAAAAAAAATTAAAGTTTTCAGGTCAACCCGGGTTGACCGAACCCAACCCAACCCGATCATTTTTTCGGGTCAGCTATCGGGTCCAACCCGATCTGACCAAACCCGAAAACCCCAAACCCAAACCTGATTTTTTTCGGGTCGAATCATGTCAGGCTGGTGGGTCGTGTCGGATTTTGACACCCCTAAGAATAAGTACCCCCTTCCAAGGATAGATGACATGTTTGACCAACTCAAAAGAGCTACAGTCTTTTCCAAGCTCGACCTAAGGTCAGGCTACCATCAACTAAAGGTCAAAAGAGATGATATTCCGAAGACATCCTTCAAAACAAGGTATGGACACTATGAGTTCATGGTAATGTCGTTCGGATTAACAAACGCTCCTGCAGCTTTGATGGATCTCATGAATAGGGTGTTCAAACTGTTTCTTGACAATTTTGTTGTGGTATTTATCGATAATATTCTAGGATATTCTTCAAATGAGCAAGACCACAAAGAACATCTTCGTGTCATACTCTAGATGCTGAGAGAAAAAGAACTGTACGCCAAGTTCAAGAATTGCGAATTCTGGATAGAGAGTGTTACATTCTTGGGACACATAATATCAGCACCAGGAGTATCTGTGGATCCTAAGAAGGTAGAATCAATCATGGATTGTTCGAGGCCAAAGAATGTGACAGAAATTCGAATCTTCTTGGGACTAGCAGGCTATTATCGAAAATTTGTTGAAGGATACCCCTCACTAAACTCACGCAAAAGAACTCCAAGTTTCAATGGAGTGAAGATTGTGAGAAAAGCTTTGAGAATTTGAAAAAGAATCTTACCACTACACCAGTGTTGGTATTACCTATGGAAGGCAAAGACTTCAACGTCTACAGTGATGCTTCCAAAGGAGGTTTAGGATGTGTATTCATGCAAGAGGGAAGGGTGATTGCATACGCGTCGAGACAGTTGAAGCTGTATGAACAGAATTACCCAACACATGACCTCGAGCTAGCAGCAGTGGTATTTGCACTAAAGATTTGAAGGCACTATTTATATGGTGCTAGGTGTGTAATATTCACCGATCATCAAAGTCTCAAGTACTTGTTCACATAGAAAGAGTTAAACATGAGGCAGAGACGGTAGATTGAACTCTTGAAAGACTACGACTTGACTATAAGCTACCACCCAGGCAAAGCTAACAAGATAGCAGATGCTTTAAGTCGAAAGGATACGAGTAAGGTGATCCTGGTATCACTTTCAGCACAACCATGTCTTCGAGAGATAATCAAGATAAGTCAAGATAGAGATTCCTCTTTGGTGAAACTGAAAGAGCAAGCTAAAGAAAGAAAATCACCAGATTTCGAGACAGATAACAAAAGAATCTTGTGGATGGAAAGACGATTTTGCGTACCAGAAATCGATAATCTTCGACAAGAAGTAATGTCTGAAGCACATAAGTTAAAATTTTCTGTCCATCCTGACAGTATCAAGATGTACAGAGACCTGGAGAAGAATTTATGTTGGAGTGGAATGAAAAAGGATGTTGCGATAATTGTTTTCAAGTGACTTGTGTGCCAACAAGTCAAAGCAGAACACCAAAGACCTGGAGGACTTCTTCAACCTCTAGAGATTCCAAAATGGAAATGAGAACATATCTCCATGGACTTTGTTGTCGGATTACCAAAGTCTAGACAAAGTCATGATGGCATCTGGATAATCATAGATAGACTCACAAAATCTGCGTATTTCTTACCTGTCCGCATGAACTATAATTTGGACAAGCTAGCCACATTATACATGAATAATATCGTACGATTACATGGAGTTCCAGCTAGCATACTATCAGACAGAGATCCAAGTTTTACATTTCGTTTTTGAAAGAGTTTTCAACAAGCCATGGGAACTAAGGTCACTCTCAGTACGGCCTATCATCCTCAGACCGATGGCCAAACAGAGAGGACAATTCAAAATCTAGAAGATATGCTGAGAGCATGTGCTCTAGACTTCAGTGGTAATTGGAGTGAGAATCTGTCCTTAATCGAGTTCGCGTACAATAATAGTTATCACAGCAGTATTGGAATGACACCATACAAAGCTCTGTATGTACGAAAGTGTTGATCACCACTATAATGGGATGAAGTAGGTGAAAAAGCCATGTTGGACCCGAACTGATCCAAGAAACAATGTATAAAGTTGCTCTGATCAAGGAAAGACTAAAAACTGCACAAGATCGACAGAAAAGCTGGGCTGACTTGAAAAGAAGACTCGTGGAATTCGAAGTTGGAGAAAAAGCATATGTGAAAGTGTCACCCATGAAAGGTGTAATCCGATTCAATAAAGCAGGAAAACTGAATCCTAGATATGTTGGACCTTTCGAAATTCTCGAGAAAGTGGGAACACTTGCTTACAGATTAGCACTTTCCCCTGATATGTCAAGGATCCATAATGTTTTCCTCGTTTCACAATTAAGAAGATATTTTTCCTATCCAAGTCATATTCTTGACGATGGATCACTGTTGGTTGAGGGCAATCTAAATGAAGAACTGAAGTATGAAGAAATTCCGATTCGAATTGTGGATAACAAAGACCAAGTACTGAACCGACGAACTATTTCATATGTCAAAGTACAATGGTCCAATCACACCGAAAAGGAAGCTACTTGGGAGTTGGAAGAAAAGATGCGAGAACAATACCCTTACCTCTTTGAGGATCAGATATAGCCAAGTTTGGAGGATGAAACTTCTTATAAGGAAGGAGGGATGTGAGAACCTGAATTTCTAGCAGTAGCTAGCAGCAGCTAGCAATATTCAGTAGCAATGCAAAATTCCAGCAGCAACTAATATTTCAAAAGCTGGTATTTTCCAGCAGATAGAAACCATCAACAGAAGAGTTCAGTAGCGCGAGATTCCAGCAGCAGCTACTGATTTTGCTTATGACTTGTAACTGAAGTATTTAACTTGGAATAAAAGTTGCCAATGGCACATCATGACAGATTATGGCTATTAATTGAAAGTCTAACAGTCAGAATTTTTGCCTATAAATAACACCATCAAATCTTTGGAATGGTGTTACACAGATATTGAGTTATCACTTGAAATTCGAGCTAAGAGAGTGGTGTATTTTCGAGCAGAAAAATCCAATAGCGAGAACAAGTAGATTTCAGACTTCAACCGAAACTTCTAGCAAATTACTGTGAGTGGACTTATGTATAAATATCTTGAAATCAGTTTGATAATTCCTGTTTTGAAGCAAAGTATATGTATTTTTTATCTCTGATTTTTGAAGCACTGAAACCTAGTGAACTAATGGTAGGAATATATATTCTGAAATATTCTTGTTTCGTGATTTCTGATTTCTGGCATCACCCCTTAGAGGTTAGAACATGTAGAGGACTGATATCAGTTTAGCCATGAAATTCACGAACGTGCTCAGTGCTTGCTTGTTAAATTTTAAGTTCTGATTTCTGTTCTGAATACTGATTCATGTTCTGAAAGTAAGAATTTCTGTATATTATTTTGTATTACTGTTTCTGTTAAAAATGATTTTGAAAACTGAGAGTTATTCTCGCCCTCACTTACTGAGTGACGACCATATCACTCACCCACCTAACTCATCTCAGATAAGAACGAGGAAGAATTGTTAGAAGAAGAAGAGCAGAATCAGTTCTGGGGCTGGTGAAGAAGACTGTTGTTCTCAATTATAATTTATGTTTTATATTCCGCTGCATCTGTTAAGACATTGTTATGTCTGGTTTTACATTACCGCTGTAAAACATTAGTTATTTGAGTTTGTATTAGACAATGAAATATTCAGTATTATGAATAAAAAAACTGGTTTCTGAATGTTGTACTTCTGGGGCTTGTTGTTTTCGAATGTAAATTTGAGAGCAACGCCGGTGTCGACCAACCTTGTCCCTGGGGCGTGACATTGTGCAAGTATAAGACTGTAAAATTGAAAAAAAAAACTTAAAAGATATGATATGTACTACTACTCATATCAATAATGTGCATTTTTTACGAGAAATCTTCACTTAAATATTTCAAAGTTAAGAGTGCTTGATTTGGGGTAATGATGAGATGGGTGATCCTATGGAAGTTTCTCAGGTTACGTATAAGTGACGACATAAGCACATCGTGTTAGTACAAAAGAAACAATCATAAAATCGTGACAAATGCCTAAGAGCTTATGCATAACTTGAAAAATACACATGATTCTTAGAAATAATTTTTGTTTAGATAATAATAAAATTGCTGGATCGAATTGTCGGATACCCCTAATAAATGCAAACTCGTAGGTTTTGTGACGTGGTATATGTAAATAAACCCTCACCTCAGGAAAAAAAGAGAGCCATGACAAAAGGCCAGTTGTTATTTGTTTCACACACATATATATCACAAAAAGTAAATATGAAATTAAATATATATATTTAAAAGAGATTGTTATATTAATGGAAGATAGTCAAATGCGAAGTTTAGAAAGACATCTTGCGTAGGGATGGAAAAAAATATCGAGTTTTCGATATATCGAGATTACCGTATCGAAAAAATATCGAATTTTCAGTATATCGAAGATTTCGATACAGTATGGTAATAATACCGAATTTTTCGGTACGGTAACGCCGTAACGGTATGCAATTTGAAATTTCGATATATACCGGAATACCAAAATATCGAAAAAATATATAATATTTTAAAACAATAAATTTATAAAATTTTATAGATATAAGGTTTATCGATACCGCACCAAAATTTTCGGTATACCATACAATTTCAATATAATCGGTATGTTAGTTATACATACCGAAATTTTCGGTATACCAATTTATCGGTATAAATTTTCTTGTATCGTAATTTTCGGTATAATATATGGTATATAATTTTCGATACGGTACTGTACGGTATACCACGCCGAAATTTCTTTTTAACTATATACTAGACTATATTTACCCCGAAATTGCTTGTTAACTATATACTAGACTATATTTTATTGGCATGCGATATATGTATACATTTGATTTGTTTTTGGTTTTTCAGTAGTTTCTAAAAATTTAGATCATATTAAAATTTGAATATGCATGCATCACGTAAATCGAATGACCAAATACGTAAATAAAAAAAAATACGTAAATCGAATGACCAAATAGAATATATTTAAATTGAAATCAATAATAATAAAATTAAAATGAAAGAGACAAGGATCAGTGGAGGATAACGATAATCTTATGCCTGCCAATACGAACCAATATCGCCTACGCGCCACTCACACGGAAATCAAAATTTAGG
>NC_133311.1:441390-588669 GCF_012295235.1 Primulina huaijiensis | reverse complement strand
ACCCGAAAACTCTCAACCCAAACCTGAACCCGAAGCAACCCGATCAACCTGTATAACCTGCTTTTGAATTTTTTTAAAAATAATATTAAATCAAATTCAAAAAAATAATATCAATATTTTAATTTAAACTCATAATAATAAAATCTCCCTCATATATGTGATTTAAATTTGAAAGTCTAATTGTAGAAAAATAAAGTATATTTACTAAATCAAATAAACAATTGTTTAAAAAATAAAAAATGTTCAAAATAAATATTAAATTATGAAAATTTATGATATAAATATGAAATTAATATTTTTTCAAACATGCAATATATAAAAATGTAGGCAGTATTTATTAATTATATTTTTTAAAAAAAAAATTAAAGTTTTCAGGTCAACCCGGGTTGACCGAACCCAACCCAACCCGATCATTTTTTCGGGTCAGCTATCGGGTCCAACCCGATCTGACCAAACCCGAAAACCCCAAACCCAAACCTGATTTTTTTCGGGTCGAATCATGTCAGGTTGGTGGGTCGTGTCGGATTTTGACACCCCTAAGAATAAGTACCCCCTTCCAAGGATAGATGACATGTTTGACCAACTCAAAAGAGCTACAGTCTTTTCCAAGCTCGACCTAAGGTCAGGCTACCATCAACTAAAGGTCAAAAGAGATGATATTCCGAAGACATCCTTCAAAACAAGGTATGGACACTATGAGTTCATGGTAATGTCGTTCGGATTAACAAACGCTCCTGCAGCTTTGATGGATCTCATGAATAGGGTGTTCAAACTGTTTCTTGACAATTTTGTTGTGGTATTTATCGATAATATTCTAGGATATTCTTCAAATGAGCAAGACCACAAAGAACATCTTCGTGTCATACTCTAGATGCTGAGAGAAAAAGAACTGTACGCCAAGTTCAAGAATTGCGAATTCTGGATAGAGAGTGTTACATTCTTGGGACACATAATATCAGCACCAGGAGTATCTGTGGATCCTAAGAAGGTAGAATCAATCATGGATTGTTCGAGGCCAAAGAATGTGACAGAAATTCGAATCTTCTTGGGACTAGCAGGCTATTATCGAAAATTTGTTGAAGGATACCCCTCACTAAACTCACGCAAAAGAACTCCAAGTTTCAATGGAGTGAAGATTGTGAGAAAAGCTTTGAGAATTTGAAAAAGAATCTTACCACTACACCAGTGTTGGTATTACCTATGGAAGGCAAAGACTTCAACGTCTACAGTGATGCTTCCAAAGGAGGTTTAGGATGTGTATTCATGCAAGAGGGAAGGGTGATTGCATACGCGTCGAGACAGTTGAAGCTGTATGAACAGAATTACCCAACACATGACCTCGAGCTAGCAGCAGTGGTATTTGCACTAAAGATTTGAAGGCACTATTTATATGGTGCTAGGTGTGTAATATTCACCGATCATCAAAGTCTCAAGTACTTGTTCACATAGAAAGAGTTAAACATGAGGCAGAGACGGTAGATTGAACTCTTGAAAGACTACGACTTGACTATAAGCTACCACCCAGGCAAAGCTAACAAGATAGCAGATGCTTTAAGTCGAAAGGATACGAGTAAGGTGATCCTGGTATCACTTTCAGCACAACCATGTCTTCGAGAGATAATCAAGATAAGTCAAGATAGAGATTCCTCTTTGGTGAAACTGAAAGAGCAAGCTAAAGAAAGAAAATCACCAGATTTCGAGACAGATAACAAAAGAATCTTGTGGATGGAAAGACGATTTTGCGTACCAGAAATCGATAATCTTCGACAAGAAGTAATGTCTGAAGCACATAAGTTAAAATTTTCTGTCCATCCTGACAGTATCAAGATGTACAGAGACCTGGAGAAGAATTTATGTTGGAGTGGAATGAAAAAGGATGTTGCGATAATTGTTTTCAAGTGACTTGTGTGCCAACAAGTCAAAGCAGAGCACCAAAGACCTGGAGGACTTCTTCAACCTCTAAAGATTCCAAAATGGAAATGGGAACATATATCCATGGACTTTGTTGTCGGATTACCAAAGTCTAGACAAAGTCATGATGGCATCTGGGTAATCATAGATAGACTCACAAAATCTGCGCATTTCTTACCTGTCCGCATGAACTATAATTTGGACAAGCTAGCCACATTATACATGAATAATATCGTACGATTACATGGAGTTCCAGCTAGCATACTATCAGACAGAGATCCAAGTTTTACATTTCGTTTTTGAAAGAGTTTTCAACAAGCCATGGGAACTAAGGTCACTCTCAGTACGGCCTATCATCCTCAGACCGATGGCCAAACAGAGAGGACAATTCAAAATCTAGAAGATATGCTGAGAGCATGTGCTCTAGACTTCAGTGGTAATTGGAGTGAGAATCTGTCCTTAATCGAGTTCGCGTACAATAATAGTTATCACAGCAGTATTGGAATGACACCATACAAAGCTCTGTATGTACGAAAGTGTTGATCACCACTATAATGGGATGAAGTAGGTGAAAAAGCCATGTTGGACCCGAACTGATCCAAGAAACAATGTATAAAGTTGCTCTGATCAAGGAAAGACTAAAAACTGCACAAGATCGACAGAAAAGCTGGGCTGACTTGAAAAGAAGACTCGTGGAATTCGAAGTTGGAGAAAAAGCATATGTGAAAGTGTCACCCATGAAAGGTGTAATCCGATTCAATAAAGCAGGAAAACTGAATCCTAGATATGTTGGACCTTTCGAAATTCTCGAGAAAGTGGGAACACTTGCTTACAGATTAGCACTTTCCCCTGATATGTCAAGGATCCATAATGTTTTCCTCGTTTCACAATTAAGAAGATATTTTTCCTATCCAAGTCATATTCTTGACGATGGATCACTGTTGGTTGAGGGCAATCTAAATGAAGAACTGAAGTATGAAGAAATTCCGATTCGAATTGTGGATAACAAAGACCAAGTACTGAACCGACGAACTATTTCATATGTCAAAGTACAATGGTCCAATCACACCGAAAAGGAAGCTACTTGGGAGTTGGAAGAAAAGATGCGAGAACAATACCCTTACCTCTTTGAGGATCAGATATAGCCAAGTTTGGAGGATGAAACTTCTTATAAGGAAGGAGGGATGTGAGAACCTGAATTTCTAGCAGTAGCTAGCAGCAGCTAGCAATATTCAGTAGCAATGCAAAATTCCAGCAGCAACTAATATTTCAAAAGCTGGTATTTTCCAGCAGATAGAAACCATCAACAGAAGAGTTCAGTAGCGCGAGATTCCAGCAGCAGCTACTGATTTTGCTTATGACTTGTAACTGAAGTATTTAACTTGGAATAAAAGTTGCCAATGGCACATCATGACAGATTATGGCTATTAATTGAAAGTCTAACAGTCAGAATTTTTGCCTATAAATAACACCATCAAATCTTTGGAATGGTGTTACACAGATATTGAGTTATCACTTGAAATTCGAGCTAAGAGAGTGGTGTATTTTCGAGCAGAAAAATCCAATAGCGAGAACAAGTAGATTTCAGACTTCAACCGAAACTTCTAGCAAATTACTGTGAGTGGACTTATGTATAAATATCTTGAAATCAGTTTGATAATTCCTGTTTTGAAGCAAAGTATATGTATTTTTTATCTCTGATTTTTGAAGCACTGAAACCTAGTGAACTAATGGTAGGAATATATATTCTGAAATATTCTTGTTTCGTGATTTCTGATTTCTGGCATCACCCCTTAGAGGTTAGAACATGTAGAGGACTGATATCAGTTTAGCCATGAAATTCACGAACGTGCTCAGTGCTTGCTTGTTAAATTTTAAGTTCTGATTTCTGTTCTGAATACTGATTCATGTTCTGAAAGTAAGAATTTCTGTATATTATTTTGTATTACTGTTTCTGTTAAAAATGATTTTGAAAACTGAGAGTTATTCTCGCCCTCACTTACTGAGTGACGACCATATCACTCACCCACCTAACTCATCTCAGATAAGAACGAGGAAGAATTGTTAGAAGAAGAAGAGCAGAATCAGTTCTGGGGCTGGTGAAGAAGACTGTTGTTCTCAATTATAATTTATGTTTTATATTCCGCTGCATCTGTTAAGACATTGTTATGTCTGGTTTTACATTACCGCTGTAAAACATTAGTTATTTGAGTTTGTATTAGACAATGAAATATTCAGTATTATGAATAAAAAAACTGGTTTCTGAATGTTGTACTTCTGGGGCTTGTTGTTTTCGAATGTAAATTTGAGAGCAACGCCGGTGTCGACCAACCTTGTCCCTGGGGCGTGACATTGTGCAAGTATAAGACTGTAAAATTGAAAAAAAAAACTTAAAAGATATGATATGTACTACTACTCATATCAATAATGTGCATTTTTTACGAGAAATCTTCACTTAAATATTTCAAAGTTAAGAGTGCTTGATTTGGGGTAATGATGAGATGGGTGATCCTATGGAAGTTTCTCAGGTTACGTATAAGTGACGACATAAGCACATCGTGTTAGTACAAAAGAAACAATCGTAAAATCGTGACAAATGCCTAAGAGCTTATGCATAACTTGAAAAATACACATGATTCTTAGAAATAATTTTTGTCCTTTAGATAATAATAAAATTGCTGGATCGATTAGTTAGATACCCCTAGTAAATGCAAACTTGTAGGTTTTGTGACGTGGTATATGTAAATAAACCCTCACCTCAGGAAAAAAAGAGAGCCATGACAAAAGGCCAGTTGTTATTTGTTTCACACACATATATATCACAAAAAGTAAATATGAAATTAAATATATATATTTAAAAGAGATTGTTATATTAATGGAAGATAGTCAAATGCGAAGTTTAGAAAGACATCTTGCGTAGGGATGGAAAAAAATATCGAGTTTTCGATATATCGAGATTACCGTATCGAAAAAATATCGAATTTTCAGTATATCGAAGATTTCGATACAGTATGGTAATAATACCGAATTTTTCGGTACGGTAACGCCGTAACGGTATGCAATTTGAAATTTCGATATATACCGGAATACCAAAATATCGAAAAAATATATAATATTTTAAAACAATAAATTTATAAAATTTTATAGATATAAGGTTTATCGATACCGCACCAAAATTTTCGGTATACCATACAATTTCAATATAATCGGTATGTTAGTTATACATACCGAAATTTTCGGTATACCAATTTATCGGTATAAATTTTCTTGTATCGTAATTTTCGGTATAATATATGGTATATAATTTTCGATACGGTACTGTACGGTATACCACGCCGAAATTTCTTTTTAACTATATACTAGACTATATTTACCCCGAAATTGCTTGTTAACTATATACTAGACTATATTTTATTGGCATGCGATATATGTATACATTTGATTTGTTTTTGGTTTTTCAGTAGTTTCTAAAAATTTAGATCATATTAAAATTTGAATATGCATGCATCACGTAAATCGAATGACCAAATACGTAAATAAAAAAAAATACGTAAATCGAATGACCAAATAGAATATATTTAAATTGAAATCAATAATAATAAAATTAAAATGAAAGAGACAAGGATCAGTGGAGGATAACGTTAATCTTATGCCTGCCAATACGAACCAATATCGCCTACGCGCCACTCACACGGAAATCAAAATTTAGGTCGAACAACATATTATTTATCATAAAAATTCTTATGAATATAGCATAATTTGGTAAGATAAATCTCTTATTCAATTCGATCCATGAATTTTTTATATCATAAATATTATTTTTCACTTCAGGTAGGATCGAGATAACCTGTCTCACCTCATTATTTATACGTACACTTTCGTTTAAGGTAAAACTCCTGATTCCCCAATACGATTGATTGTGAATTTTACGTGGTCGATAAAAAAAAATTACAATATATTTTGTATAAAGTTTTTGTTTACAATTACAAGTGATGAATGGAAGCAAAAAAAATAAGATTTTTGGCTGACTCAGTACTCACTGCAACAAAAATCCTTGCATGCTAATCTTTTGGTCAACTAATATTTTGATTATTTATAATTTATATCACTTTCTATCGATCAAGAAACTTTAATGACCAGACGGATCGGAAACAATACGATGTAGATGATGTATTTATACGAATTTAACTTAGATGAATTTCTCGATCTATCAATCCAAACAGAACCTAATTAAGATTCGATTTTGTTAAAAAAAATATTTGATATTATAGAAAAATTTAAAACCAAATGAACTCCACCCTTTTTTTCACATTAGATTTTGGGTGCTTTTCATTTGAAAAGTAATGGGCAAATATTGTTGCTCATATATATCTTGAGTGTCTCCTTAAATGTGCATGCACTAATTTTCTTTTCAAGGTAAACGTGAAAAGCAAAATGGTGAAATTTACATTTGGTGCGTTTGTATAAAAGATCAAAAGTTTTTGTCAGTTTGTAATCAAAACCCTCGGGGAAATGGTCTAATTTGGTGGCCACTCCTTGGGTTGCTTCTGCCTCAAATTTTGATTCATTAATTAATATCTATTCATCCTTGTTCACTTATCGTGTTTAACGTTGATATGACACTCGTCTATTGAATATGATGAAACATATCGAAATTGTCAAAAACTTGTGTGAGACGGTCTCACGGGTCGTATTTTGTAAGATGGATATCTTATTTGGATCATCCATGAAAAAGTATTACTTTTTATGCTAAGAGTATTACTTTTTATTGTGAATATCGGTAGGGTTGACCCGTCTCATAGATAAAGATTCGTGAGATGTCTCATAAGAGACCTACTCATCAAAATTATACATTCGATCGACGATTGTCATCTTAATAATATGACACTTAGATGGACATCGTATCAAAACTATTCATACTTGTATAATCTTAATTTATTTTGAGAAAAACATTGTTCTTGGTGATCCCACTACTGAATTTCTTGAAATTGGAGGGTGCTACTTCGTTGATGTTGATTGAAACCAGAAGCATAGGCGTGTAATAAATAAATATAAAAAACTTATTTTCCAATAATGTTTCCAATAATGTCAGACGTGAGAATGCTCCCAGAAATTAGCTTAATTTACGAAATATAATTATAATATTATATTAATTTCGTTGACAACAAAATTAAAAAAAATATTAAGCATATTTAAATTTCAAGAATAATGATTTTTGTCATCGTTGATGATGCCATTGAATCAAGTAATAACTATATAAATATATATTTCGATACTGGTAGCTTTTAAGACATGTAATTTGAAATTATTTACGATCTCTCTTTTTAAATAATAATAATGATAATAATATTATTATTTTATAAAAAAAAAAAAAAGGATTTATGCGGAGGTGTGTCAGTATCCAATTTCGTACATGAAATGGACCCTCCAAGCAGAAAACGGGATACCTATGGTTTTCCGTAGCACGGAACTATTCTGTTTTATTAATTGTTTAATTCACCGTACAAACTTTATCAATCAATATAGATATATATAACCCAGCAAGTTTGTCCAAAACAAAATCGAGTTTTCTGCTCAAAAAACATACTTTAAATAGAATATATTATAAAAAAATGAAAATTAAATTATATTTTCTTTCTCATTATTACAATATAGTAAAATCATGGGAGACTTTTCATTCAGTCCCCGTTGAAACTCATTTTTCTCTTTACTCCCTCTTTTTCTAAAATACCCATCAACCTTAATTTTAATTAATTGATTTTCTTTTTTAAATTAAAGGCCCATCAAACTTCCGTAGAATAAATTAAATCTTTTACCTCTTTGACCGGAGTGCCACCGGGTTATATCCACCGTATTTTACAAACTGCTCCTCACAATTCAACCACACGATCGCAACCGATGGTTACTGACGCAAATTCCTTCAGCAGCACTTAGCACAACCCTAATTCGTTTCCTACCTTAGGGTGTATACTAAAAGATAAAATTTTGAAAATAATACATGAGAGGGGCTGAGAGCAAAGATCTATTTATTCAAACACAAACATTTATTATTACATTGAAACCTCCTGTAGAGGAGGAGAGACTTGTTTAGCTACTGATAGTAGCCGAACTCAGTACACACATAATCTTGAAAGAAAATATTACAACTTTGTTTTGAAAGAAATGATGAAAATGTTCGATGATCTTCACTTCCTTCTTCCTGCCTTATTTATAGAAGGCTTCTTCAGATTTGAAACTCGGATTCCAAATCTTGCTAAGCCTTTACAGCTTGCACATGGACCATGTAGTGGTTGAGTGGTCCATTGAGGTGGTCCCTCCATTTGAAATGTCCTTTTTCTAGATCATTAATCTAGAAATCAACTTCTCTTCCTCTTTTATTTCTCTACAATACCAGTAGAGATGAGCTTGTAAGATATTTACTGAAATCTCGTCTCCTTTTTCTTTGTAATGTTTAATTATATATCGGAGAGGTTCCAGTTGATATCTATATTTCTTGATTCTTCTTTTCGAAACTTTTAGATATGTGAAATACATCCTTAAGTTTCGTTCAGGTGTGGTTTCACTGGTTCCATTTACCCTTATTTATAGTTGGATTTGGTCCAGTTTTCTTGTTTTATTGGATTCTCTTTATTAAAGATAAGGTATCCAATGTTACTTTGTCCTTTACCACCTATTATTGGTGGTCCTCGTGTCTTTTACCACTCATTAGTGGTGGTCCTTCTTTTCTTAGTGGGTTTGGTCACCAATCTCTTTAAATTTTGTCGAGGAATCTTTGGCTTTTTGTTTCCTCGAGGAAAATGTGATTGTGCTCCTTCCCCACTTGTCCTTGTCTCGGTAACATGTTTCCGATCAGATCTCGGTTTGAAACCTTTACCGAACTCCAGTTCTTTCTGATTCTGGCATTCAAGACAGATGTTTTCTGACCATCTTCCTATATGTGCCATATTACAGAATTTTCGGCGAGTCTCTTTACTGGCCGGCAGCTTGCTGTTCCATAGAAGATTTCTTTTCTTCTCGAATAAATCATCGAAATCTTCTGCAAAACTTGTTGTTTTTCCTGTCATAGTGTTTAACAGGAATGATCCATTTAAAGAATTTTGGTAAAACTTAAATAGAAACTTGGCTTTGTCCATCTCTGTGAGACAGACCCATATACCCCAAGCTCTTCTGGTAGAAATATCGTCTTCCGTAATTGAAGCTACCATGGGTGTTTCTTCTGTTGGAGGATCCTTGATAAATTTCTGAATATTTGTATCTGGCCTCCTTAACTTGATGAAATGAAAGGCTTCATGTGATCCTTTCCCTGCAGGTTCTGGTGCTGCACTGAAAAAGTATAGCTCCAAAACATCTCCTCTGGACAAATAATCATTATTCGTCCAAGTTTCATGAACAGCTTCCTGAATCCATTTGGGTAATCCTGAAATTTCTGGAAAGCTGGGTGATGTGGTATAAACTGAGGCAAGAGGCCCAAATTCATACCAGGCTTTGACCTCCTTGGGATATGAATTAGGTTTCATCCATATCCTTGGATATTTCTCTGAAACATCAACCCTGTTGGTAGCTGGGTTAATGTCAATTCTCGTTTTTAATTTCTCCCCATTCCCTTGGTAAAACTGAAATGGAAAAATTGCAACTTCATTAGTACCAACCTTAGTTTTGCCTTTGTCAGTACGAGGCCTAAGGTTGATCTCTCCCTCTTCAAACCTCGAGATGAATGGTTGACTTGAGGACTCGAGATAAGGATCTGGAGTCTCAATTTTTGTTTCAGCCGACTCATCTAGAGATGATACCGACTTAACACTTGTGCTAGGGGTATTTGAATCCCCTGCTCCAGGTATAGAGTCCTGTACTCGAAAACTCTCCATTTGGGAAACCAATGGTTTCTCAATGCCTTGGAGGATAGGCCTTTGCATTACAGATCATAACTGAGTATATGCCAAACGTCCTGTGATTCGATCAGAGACAATTCTCTTATCAGCTTGTTGAAGCCTTCCCGCAACTTCTGCGTTCAGTGCTAACTTGTTAAACTCGGTTTGAAGCATTTCAAGGTGTTCCCTCAAATGCCTCTGCATCTTGATAATAGCATCAATGTCAATGTTGTCCATCTCTTGTTAAAAAATCTGCAAGAATATTCTCATGAGATTTAATATTCACAATATCAAAAATATAATTTTGACATAATGCATGTCATCTTAATAATTTGGCCTTCTCAGGTTTATATTCTATTCTATTCCTTAAGAAATCTTTCACTTGTGTGTTATCTACTTTCAAAGTGAATTTCTTTGCAAGTAAAAATAATGGCCATTTTTCGAAAGCCCTTTTTACTGCATAAAATTCCTTTTCGTTGATATGCCATTTTATAGCTTCTGCATCTGAGAATAAACGCTACAATACCTGCATGGCTGTTCTCTATCTGGTGTGAGCTTAGTAAGAACTGCTGCCCACCAATGATAACTGGCATCGGTATACAATACCAGATCATCCTCGTCTTGAGGAATGGCCATCTTTGGAAGATTCTTACAAATCTCCTTTAATTGGCATAGTCCCTTTGTGTGTTCATCCGTCCATATAAATCTAGCATCTTTTTTCAATAATGGACTAAACACTTTCCTGTGTTTTGCTAGGTTCTTGATAAAAATCCCAGCAAAATTAACAACTCCTAAGAAACTTTGAAGTTGCTTCTTGTCTTTGAGACCTTCTGGAAAATTCTGCATTTTTTCTACTATGTGTTCTTGCAGAATAATTCCTGACTCATCGATTTCAATTCCAAGGAATCCAATCTTTCTTGTAGCAATGACTGCTTTCTTTTCAGATAAAACCAGTCCTTCTTTTTTACAAACATTGGAGAAAATCTCCAAATGTTTAACATGTTCATTCATATCTTTGGACGCTATTATAACATCGTCAATATAAACAAACATAAACTTAAAATAATCTTTAAAAAGATTATCCATCTTTCTTTGAAATATCTGAGGTGAATTAGCCAATCCCATTGGTAATACCTCCCAAATATAATGTCCTTGTGGTGTAGAGAAAGCTGTGAATTTCTTGCTTTCTTCTTGCATCCTAATCTGGTAAAATCCAGACTCACAGTCGAACTTAGAGAATATCTTGGCATTGCGTATGCAACTTATTAGATGTTCTTTATTAGGTAAAAAATACTCATCAAACTCCAGAATCTTATTAATTTCTTGATAATTAATAACTAATCTGGGTTTTTTCTCGTTTTATCTCACCATGATTTCTTACCAGAAAACCTGGACTGCTATATAGTGACATTCCTGCTTTGATTAAACCAAGGTTCAAATGTTCCTTGATTATAATCTGCATATCCCTTTGATCAATGATATTCATTGGGATAGGCTTACAACGGACAAATTCATACTCTTTGCCTTCCTTAATTTTAAGGCAAGCTTTGAGTTGATTTCTGTCCCACCATGCCAAAGGATCTTCATTGTAATTCTCTTTGATCCTTTTCTTGACATCTTCTAAAGATACCTTAGATTCAAACTCTACTTCATTCTTTTGTAGAGCTATCTTAAGGCATTCTATTTCTTCTGGTTGGAGATGTTTATCTGCTCTTAACTGGAGCATTGTTTCTCCGAACCGTCTGGAATCTTTCATTTTTGGGTTCAGAAGGTTGTCCTGATCACCACGCTTGCTGCGAAACTGGATTGGCAATTTTCTGTAAAATGCCTCTCTTAGTCTCCGGACTATAATTTTGTGGTTACAAAGAGTTGTAAACACTAATCTTCTAGTATCATTTTCTTGAGTATAGGATTTGAACATTTGTAGGAAATTGTTTCCGAACAAAATATCCGCTCCTGTATCATGAAAATAAATTGGTGGTGTCTTTACCTTGTACCAAGGTGTTTGCCCAGCACCGCCAATCGTTATTTCAGTCCTCTTAATCCTTTTACATAAGATTAAAAATCTTCTGGAAAAATCTCTTCCAGCAATCTTTGGTAATTCTTCTTCCAAATTATTTGGAAAAACTCCTCGTTTTGCTGTGCAGATTCCAGCCCCTGAATCAATATAAGCAGCAAAATATTCTGCCTTATATTGTTCATATAACATTCCTACTGAAATGTATATGGAGAATGGACTTGTGGTCATTGGATTTTCCACATCTTGTCTTCTGCCATAAACTCCATTCCATACTCTAGACGTTTTCAAGGTTTATGTTCCTCGAGAAATTCTAGTCCAAGAACCAATTGATCTGGTTCTTTTCCTTGAATCCCTGTGATATGAACTTCCAATTCTCCAACTTGGATCATTCCTTGGTAAGTTCCTATCATAGGTTGTTCTAAATAGTAGATGGTATTACAAGGAAATTGATTCTTTTGTTTGGTAATATCAAATACTATTTCGACCTCCTTCCACCCTTCTGGGCATCTAAGCTTTCCTATTGTTGAAAAACTTTTTAGCTCCTGTTGGGTTTCTTGGACAGTGGTTTTTCCCCATCTGTAACTTGTAATCCTATCTCCTTGAAAAGATAGTCTTCTGGATTTCAATCTAAGACTTTGATTCCTTTGTAGAATCGGTTTGTCTTGTATTTGGATGTCTGTTTCCAGTATTAATGGAAACTCAATTCGTTCTGGATAAATTGCCTGAGCAACTTTTCCGAATATTTCTGGTATCTCAATAAACTAATTTCTAATAAACAACTCTGAATGATGTGTATTAGATAGAGCATATGAGATTTGATAGGTAATAGGATATGGTCTATTACCTTCCTTCATCAGTCATTTCTGCTTGAGATTTTGATGCAATGTCAAGGCTCGACTGAAATCTCGATCTGCCAGGGTGTAGGCTATCCTTGGATAGATTACTCCTACAATCTTGCCTGCACAGAGATTTCCCGAGATAGTTCCCAGCACTGAATCTTGAAGGTTCCCCATTCTTTTATCACATATAGCAATATCAATGGGTGAATCTATACCTTCTTTGAAAGTAGCTTTATCATAATCTGGATTGCTCCAGTATGAATCCAGGACATAGTCCTTGCTACTTCGCTCTTGAGTTTTTGTAATTCCTCCTTAATTTCTTCAGAAGGAATTAATTGCATCTCCATTCTATTTCCAGTAAATTCCATTGGGATTGCCATTTCCCTTCTGGAAACTTTATAGATCAGATGATGCTTTCTGTTTCTTAGGCCAAGATTTCCTAAGAACTTTTCTACCTGTCCTGCAGAGAATCCTTGATATCTCTGTAGACTAGGATTTTCTTTCATGATCCTTTGGACCATGTTATGAGATATTGTTGTCTGGCTAAAGAACCCAGACAAATTCTCATGTGTTTCGTGTCGAAACACCTCGTTTTCAGTCAGATTCCGATTCAGTTCCATTGGATTCTTCCTGACTTAGGACTTCTTCTTCTTCATATATATACTTTCATCTGAGGCAATGTCCTCAAATCGGTATACCTGAATAAGATCTTGGTAATAAACTGCTTCTTCAATATCCGGAGTTGGATCGAAGTGTTTAATACCTCTTTTTTTATTTTCTGGACAGTTAGTCGAGATATGACCTCTTGCTCCACATGTCCAGCAATTACAATCCTTAAAACTTTCATTAGCTCGTGCATGAGCTCTTCGGAAAGTTTTCTTTGTAGGTGTTCTTCCTGTGCTTCGAGATGTACTCGATGCCTGAGAAGATGTCTTACTTCTCGATGGTCCACTTCTTTGTCCAGATTTGTAAGATCTGGCTTTCTGTCTAGACCATATTGTTCTTGGTTTCCAAAAACTTCTTCCACTTCTAGTATAAGGATGAGTCTTGAAACTTTTCCTTTTATGCTTTCGTGGTTTACTTCCAATAATTGTTGGGAGATCATTTTCCTTACAACACAAAGGAGTACGTTTGTTAATACCCCTTAATCGTTTGTAATTCTTTTGTAATGCTGCCAAATGGCTCCATTCCGCCAATTTTTCTTTAAGAAAAGAAGCTCTTCGTGCCAATTTATCTGGATTTCCAGGTACATATTCCCTTATGAGCATTTCTCTCCAGGTACTTGGCATTTTTGCGAAAAAAAGCTGCATAGCTATATCTTCTTCGACTTCATAATTCCATCTATATTTAGTGAATAACATAATGTATTCATCCACTAAACAGATGTCATGTAATTCAAGATTATACAGAGCTTGAGTGTATTTCTTCCTCTTCTATGTATCTTGACTATTAAAATAATCTACCCCTATAAATTGAGCTTTAAAGAGGGTAGCCCTTCTTCCGGCTATCTCGCTTAGAGATTCTCCGGCTAGGACCGACTCTTTGGTTTCCACTGAAGTCATGTCCCAAGCAATTTTCACTGATCCCATAAGACTCATTTCCAAAAGTTTAATGAATCCTTCTCTATTGAGATCAAGTGTTCTTGCTGCGATTCTCATAGAAGATGTCCAATCATCTATGAGTTCTTCTCTGTTTTTGAAATATAATACATCAAGGTTAAGCATAGCCCCATAAGGATGTATAGGATCTAAAACAGTTTTCCCATAGGGTATTTAGTGCAAGGGAATTTGATTTCTCCTTGTCCTTGTTCCCGCAGGGTGTGATCCTCCACCAGTATGGAAATCAGTTTGAGATTCTCTCATGTGCATATTTTGAGATCCCACGCTTTCCCTTGGTGGTTCCTGAGAAGATGACCAAGTTATAGTAGGTGTTTCACCTCCTGCTGTGTTCATCTTTAGATCTACAACTTTGAGATTTGCGAAAGATTCTGCAAGCTCTTGTAGATCCTCCAGACCAATCTTTTCTAAAGTTGTCATCAGATTAATTTCTTTTCTGAGACAGATTTAATTAGATTGATCATCTTTTCTTCTTCAGTCAAAGGTTTTGACACCACTCTGGCTTTCCCTTGTTGGTGTAACAGAGGTTCAGTACCAAATGATGGTGGTAACCATCCTCCTGAAGTTCTTTTACTAGAACCGGGTTGTTGTTCTAGTTTCTGAATTCTTGTTTGAATATCCTTTAATATTCCAAGAATTTCTTCCTGGTTTTCAAGGATTTTCTCTACTCGTTGCGGTACAAAGTATAGCATGTTGCCATAATTTTGTACTGTCTTCTGAATTTCTCTAAGATCTAAAGAGAGCTTAGAGGAATCTGGTATTATTTCCATAAACTTATTAGATTGAATCATCAGTTTACCTGAGGGTGCTGAGGATTCCCTTTCTGCTCTGGATATCTAACAATAGTTAGATGTTCTTATGTATATTCCAAGATATTGGAATAATCATTGTAAATTATTTTTCTCGAACCTAAATTCGGATTCATAATTTTCGAAATTCTCCTCCTCAAACATTTTGTTTCTTTATAATAATAAATATTGTGTTTGAAATAAATTAACTTACAGCTCTGATACCATTTCGAAAGCGCGAGGATCAATTCAAATAAAATAGGCATAGGGGTAATTTTGGTACATTTGCAAAAGTCTTATCTCACCATGGAGTTGGAAACAAAACTTGTTTGGTTTGGGGACTGTCTGCAAATTTACCCTAAAATCATAGCCTTTGACAATATGTCAGGTTAACATTATCACAACTCTTCTATGGTTGTCCGATCCACTTATAAATTCAATTTTTTTTTATAATTATACATTATTTATTTTTTTTCACATTATTTAATTTTAAAAAAATATTCACTGATATGTTTGTCTTTGAATCTTCAGCCATTCACTAACAAATTCAAAATTTTCTGAAAATTGTTTTTTGATCTGACTACAACAAAATTCAAATTGTTTTTTGAAAATTGAACAAATAATTCGAAATTTGAAAAATCACAGTCTATTTTATGACTCTTAGTATACTTTATTGTCAGTCCAATACATCAAATTTTTTATTTAATGTTTTTTGATCAACAACAAAAACATACACTCACATACTTCTCTACAACATGCACTTGCATATTCAAATTATTTCTCCACGAGTACCAACAAAATTTCAGTTTTTCCTTATACAGTAAGGTTTTTGAAAGGAATTTTATTCCTTGAGATATTTTTCTTTTTAATATCATTAATGTTTTGCCTTTCTAGACATGACTATAATCTCGAATTTATGATAAGATCTCGTGTAGATATAATATTTGATATGAGACCGTGTAGATTTAATATTTGATATGAGACCATGATTGAGGAGATATCATAATATCTTTAAGATATGATATCCTTATTTTAGAGATGTGGTTTCCTAATGAAATCGGTTTTCCATGTTTTAATAGGACTCAGAAGAGAAGTTAATTGAAGAGCAGAAGATATATAAGAAAAACAAGTTTTGAGAGACAGGGTGGCACGAAGAGTTTTTGAGATCGAAGCAATCTCGTGCCATTGTTAAAGTGTTGCTGTGAAGTGCTGACAACATCTGAAGACAACGCCTAATCACTGTTTTGATTAGTGTGTCGATTTTGAAGACTTTTCACTTCTCAGTTGATGCATCCTCTGTATATTGGTTATACGGTTTGTTATAGATTTAGGATGCAATTTGTTTACTCTCCTTGATAAGGGAGTTGTTTTATTCTTTCACTAGTATTGGTTTTTGTAAACTCCAAAAGTGTTTCTAGTGAATTATTTTTGCCCTGAGGCACCGCGCAAGTATTTTATACTTGTGCATAATTTATATCTTGTCTCTCGTATTGTTATCATTCCAGTTACGTGTTAATGTGTTAAAATATACTTTCCACTGCACGTTGTCGTGGGTGTTACAACACCTACGCACAACACCTATATTCTGATACACATAACATTCACCCTCATCACGTTCAAACTATGGAAACGAAACTTCCAATTGGTATCAGAGCCACCACTTGACGCTACTAAGTGAGATCCTGTTCTGTTTTGTTTTCACAGTGAAAAAAGATTATGGAAGCATCAACAAACACTGTCTTTAGACCTCCCGTGTTGGATGGATCCAACTATGCATTGTGGAAAGTAAAGATGAGGGTTTTTATTAAATCCCTTGAAGAAAGAGCTTGGCAACGTGTACTTGATGGTTGGAGTCCACCAAAGATCGAGGATGCTGATGGAGATACTCGGCTCAAACCTGCAAGTACATGGACAATCGATGAAGTGCAAACTTCAAATTTTAATTCCAAGGCTCTCAATGCTATATTTTCGTCTGTTGACACAAGGATGTTCAATCTAATCACCAATTGTGTCTGTGCCAAAGAAGCTTAGGATATACTTCAGAAACATTGTGAAGGATCCGAGAGTGTGCGCAAAACTAGGCTAAGGAGGGTGGCGTCAAAATTTGCAAGCTTGAGAAAGGAGGACAAGGAGTCTATTCTTGAGTATGATAGCCGCGTGAGACAACTTTCTAATGAAGCTCACAGTCTTGGAGATCCCATGTCCAATGAAAGATTGGTGAACAAAGTTTTAAGATCTCTTCCTGAGAGATTTAATGTCAAAGTGTGTGCAATTGAAGAATCGAAAGACACTTCAACAATCAACCTGGATGAACTGATGAGTTCTCTCAGAACTTTTGAGATGAATCTTGATTTACAAAAGAAGGATAAAGGGAAGACAATAGCCCTTGAAGTATCAACCGACTCTTATGATGAAATCCTTCAAATATCTAAAGAGGTGAATGAGTCTGATTTAGGTGAAGATTCTATCTCTCTAATTACTAAGAAATTTGGTGATTACTTGAAGAAAATGAGAGAGAAGAAGAAAATTGGACAAAAATCCGTGTTGCCCAATATCACCACTTCTGCAAAAGTTCAAAAGTTTACTCCTATGAAAGGACAATTTCGACCAAGGAATTAATTGCAAATCCAAACAAATGTCAGAAATCTGGATTCAGTGCAATGTAGAGAGTGTTCTGGATATGGATACTATGCCAATGAGTGTGCCAATCGACTTCAGAGAAACAAAGGCATGGCTGTCACTTTGAGTGATGAAGAGTCTGATGATGATCAAGGATCAAATGAATCTGAAAATCACACATCGTTGTCTGTTGTGACCAAGGAGAAACGTTTAATGCAAATCAACCCTTTGGGTGTTGCCACAGGTGTTGCAATACCTGGTCGCAACATCTCCTCAAATTTAGTGTGTTTTAATTCTACAACCCTTGGTGAATCAAGTCAGTCTGAAACCCAAGAAGTAGATGATGATGAAGTCACTCTGGAAAGTGTGCAGACAATGTATGAAGAACTGTATGAAGACTGGATTAAAAGAAATAAAGTGAATGCAATTCTATCCAAAGAAAACACTGAGCTGAAGTCAAATGTATCACGACTTGAAGTAATCTTAAGCAAGAAAGATGGAATTATGCAAAATCAAGGAGGAGCTTGAAGAAACAACTCAAATTCTTGCTAAGTTTAATTCAAGTTCATCCAAACTTGATTCACTCTTGATGATTGGAAAAAATGACAAAGCTGGACTTGGTTATATGAATAATCTGTTTGAAATCGGAGAATCTTCCAATACTGAAAGAAAATCAACTGTCTTTGTCAAAGAAAGTGCTGAAATTTCGAATGATACCTACACTGAAAAAGGTGTTTCATCAAAAGGGCAATTATCTACCAAGAAGTCCAAGTCCAGGAAACGCCACTTTATCTGCCACTATTGTTTTAGACCTGGACATATCAAACCATACTGCTTTAAACTGAGAGATGACTACAAGAGATGGGAATCTGAACAGGAGTTGCCTCAGGTATTGTACAACACCCGGCGCAACACTGTCAATAGGAAACCATCGGTAAAAAGGGTTTGGGTGCCTAAGGCTAATATTCATTGTTCTATTATTTATACTTCATTAAAGACTAACATTACAGGAATATGGTACTTTGACAGTGGCTGTTCACGCCACATGACAGGTTCTAAAGACTATTTGATTGACTATGTTGAACTGAGGAATGGTCATGTGGCGTATGGTGGTGGTGCTAAAAGAAGAATTACTGGCAAAGGGACCTTGAATGTTGATGGATTGCCTAACCTACACAATGTGCTTCATGTCGAGGAACTTAACTCAAACTTAATAAGCATAAGTCAACTTTGTGATGATGGTTTACATGTTAAGTTTGGTAAAGACAATTGTGAAGTTTTTGATAACACTAATACTTGTATTTTGACATGTACAAGGTCTGCTGACAACTGTTATCAACTTGGAGAGGACCTTGTGTGCAATCATTCAAAGGTGAGTGAATTAAACTTGTGGCATCAAAAATTGGGTAATGCAAACTTCAAGACATTAAAGAACCTTGGTAAGTACGATGCTGTGAGAGGTATGCCTAATTTATCCTCTGGAATTCCTTATGTTTGTGGTGCATGTCAAAAGGGTAAGCAAACACGTGTTCCCCATCAAGTGTTGCAACACTTTGGGACAACACGATGTCTTGCACTTTTACACATGGATCTTATGGGTCCAATGGAAGTGGAAAGCCTTGGAGGGAAGAAGTATTCATTTGTTTGTGTGGATGATTTCTCTCGTTTTACATGGGTAAGTTTTCTTAGACAAAAATCAAACACATTTGATGCCTTTAAGAAATTACATGCTAAGATTACTAATCTACATGATTTGAGGGTTGGTAAAATAAGGACCGATCATGGTAAGGAATTTGAAAATTCACACTTTACATCATTCTGTGAAAAGAGGGGGATAACTCATGAATTTTCTGCACCTAAGACTCCTCAACAAAATAGAATAGCCGAAAGGAAGAATAGGACATTGCAAGAAATGGCTAGGGTCATGTTGAGTTCAAAGAATATCTCAAAACGATTTTGGGCTGAGTCCTTAAACACAGCATGTCATATTTCAAATCGTGTGTACCTCAGGAGTGGTTCTACCATGACATCTTATGAAATTATCATGGGAAAAAGGCCAAACCTAAAGTACTTTCATGTTTTTGTGTGTGTATGTTATGTTTTAAATGACCGAGACCATCTTGCAAAGTTTGACTCAAAAAGTGATAAGTGTTTATTTCTTGGTTATTCATCCAATAGTCGTGCATATCGCATGTATAATCTTAGAACAAGAACGACTATGGAATCTATTACGTTGTTTTTGATGATCTTGCAGATCTAACAGGAAAGACAATCGAGGATGATGTTGATGGGCTACTGAATATAAGTGAGACACTGCCTAACACAGATGTTGTACCCGGTGTTGTAACACCTGACACAACACCTGCACTGGCAGAATCAAATGATGAACCAGGAGAGAATGCTGTAAATGATGATGATGTAACCAATGAAGGGATTGACATTCCCAGTAAGATTCAGAAAAATCATCCATCATCTCAGATCATTGGAGAAGCATTTGAAGGAATGCAAACTAGAAGAAAGAAGAAAGTAGATTATCGAAAAATGATTGGTCTAGTATGCATGACGTCTGTGTACTCTCAAGTAAGTCATTCTTGTTTTGTTTCGCTCATTGAACCCAAAAATATAAATGAAGCCTTAAAAGATGAATTTTGGGTCAATGCGATGCATGAGGAACTTGAATAATTTGTTAGGAATGATGTGTGGGATTTGGTTCCTAGATCTGATAATGTGAATGTTATTGGAACCAAATGGATTTTTAAGAACAAAACTGATGAATATGAAATTGTTGTGAGAAATAAAGCAAGACTAGTTGCTCAAGGGTATACATAAATTGAAGGGATTGATTTTGATGAGACATTTGCTCCTGTTGCCCGAATTGAATCAGTTCGACTTTTACTTGCCATTGCTTGTCACATGGACATAAAACTATATCAAATGGATGTGAAAAGTGCATTCTTGAACGGCATTTTGAATCAGGAAGCTTATGTAAGCCAACCTAAAGGATTTGAAGATCCACACCACCCGGACCATGCTTACAAGTTGAAGAAGGCACTTTATGGACTGAAACAAGCTCCACGAGCATGGTATGGTAGGCTTACTGAATATCTGCTTGACTTAGGCTTCAAACGAGGTGAGGTTGATAAAACCCTTTTTATTCAAAAGTCGAAGCATGATATTCTTGTGTGTCAAATTTATGTGGATGACATCATTTTTGGAGCTTCTTCTCAAAAGCATGTTAATGATTTTGTTAAATGCATGTCTACCACATTTGAAATGAGCATGGTAGGAGAATTAAGTTTCTTTCTTGGATTGCAAATTAAACAAATGCATGATGGTATTTTTCTGCATCAATCCAAGTATGCTAAGAATTTGGTAAAGAAATTTTCTGCCGAGAACACTAAACACATGAAAACTCCAATGGGGTCGACTGAAAAATTGTCTAAAGACGATGTTGCCGCAGGTGTTGACAACACCCAGTATAGGAGCATCATAGGCAGTCTTCTTTACTTAGGTGCAAGTCGTCCCGACATCATGTTTAGTGTATGTTTGTGTGCCAGGTACCAGGCTGATCCTAAAGTCACTCATTTAAAAGCTGTCAAAAGAATTTTGAGATATATAGCTGGGACAATTGATTTAGGTTTGTGGTACACCAAAGAAACAAACACCAATTTAGTGGGTTTTAGTGATGCTTACCGGGCTGGAAACCTAGATGATAGGAAGAGTACCACTGGTGGATGTTTTTATCTGGGTAACAATTTGGTGTCATGGTATAGTAGAAAGCAAAATTGTGTGTCTCTGTCCACTGCTGAATCTGAATATGTTGCAGCTGCTAGTTGCTGCTCACAACTTTTGTGGATGAATCAAATGATTAAAGATTATGGATTCAACAGTGATACCTTAACTGTATACTGTGACAATTCAAGTGCAATTGATATTTCAAAAAATCCAGTACAACACTCTCGAACAAAACACATAGACATTAGACATCATTTTATTCGAGATTTGGTTGAGAAGGGTACAATTCGAATGGAATTTGTTGGAACTGAGAACCAACTGGCTGATATTTTACAAAACCACTAGATTTTGAGAGATTTTCCAATCTTAGGAAGTCTCTCAGCTTGTGTGCACAATGATCACTCACGGATGTTGTCCTGGGTGTTCCAACACCCGAGGACAACACTCAGCATGCATGTGCATTTTATTTTTAGGATGCTAGACATATTGCATTCATCCTGATTTGTGTGAAGTCTGTACAAGTGAAGGATACTGAATGGTGTGCTCTCAGTTGAGAATCAAACTTTCTTACAAAATTTTCTAAAGTATGGATTATGCTCAATCTAAGTCATTAAGTAGTTGAGGATGTTCGTCTATCACATGATCTTGTCCAATGTGAAAAATGACTTGGAAAAATTTGAGCAATAAGGTGAAAAATAGAAAAGAGGAGAAAAATAGAACAAAAAATGTTTAAAAGAAAATGGAAAAAGCTACCTAGAGGAGTCCAATGAAGACCGTTCTTCTAGAGTGGGAGCTACCACTTCTAAGTCAAAATACAGATGGAAAAAGCTACCTAGAGGAGTCCAATAAAGACCGTTCTTCTAGAGTGGGAGCTACCATGTCTGAATTAAAAATGTTCAAGAAAGTTTGAGTCCAAATTGTGAGTGTTGCCAACACCCAAGTACAGACAGATCACAATTTGATCACATGCGTGTGTATTTCATTTTTTATCATACTTTAGGCATAAATGTAAGTCATTAATTCTGATGTTATGTAAATTCATCAAGTCCAGTGGGCTATCAGTTTTGAATTCATGAAATACGAAGGAAAACCTAACCAACTTAATTTTGAAATATCTTGATCTCTAACCATTTGTGGGGATAATTCGACGTGGTGTTTTATCCTGACCGATTTCTTGAAATGATGATTGCACTGTTTCAGAAAAGTTACCGTTGGGTGAGAGTAAAAACTGGTTTGGTAAGGTGATGTAGTCGCGGCTTAACAAAATGTTACCATTGGAGGGCTGTGTTTAAATAATTAAGAATAGATGAGGAATAACTTTACCGTTTATTATTTTCCCTCACATTTTAAAATTTCTCCTGCCCTCACTATTCATTTTTTTTCGCGCAAATTATCCCTGTTCTTCGCGATTTTTTGTGTTCTTCGAACAACTCTACTTCTTTTGTTCTTGAATTCGTAGATGGCTGGCTTCGATCCTCACGATATTAGGAGTGAAATGGCTGCGAGCATGCGTGGAGAGTCACCTGACACAACATTGACTCGGCTGACTATGATCTAAGTAAGTCTTTTTCCCCCAAGTTTTATTCTGAGAATGCTTTGGCATTGTGGCCCCTGTTTATTGAGAGAGAACTGATTGAGGAGAAAAATATTGATGTTGCTGCATATGAGAAACACAACCTGATTGAGTTTTTAAAGAACCGAAGGTTAATCTCCATTGTCACTACTGCTATGCCCTACTGCCGCCGTGTTGTGTTGGAATTCTACTGCAATCTCCTGAGTAGTGTTGGAGATGAGGACTCGGTGAAGTATGGGAGAGTGTTTGTTCGTGATCGCATCTACGAATTTTCACCTTCTGTGATCAATGCATTCTACAACACTCTTGATGCTGAGGAAATTGAAGAGAATCTGGACATAAATGATGTAACCTCTGTGCTCACTGGAGGCCTAATCAAAGTGTTCCCTGATCATCCCAAGAAGTTGAGTGCTGCCAATCTCACTTCTTTGTTCTCTGTGTTGCACAAGACCTCAATTTGGAATTGGACACCGTCAACCAATTCTACTACTGTGACTAGATCTCAGGCCCTGGTGTTGTTTTCTATTGGTACTGGACGTGCCTTTAACTTTGGGAAGCTGGTGTTCAAGACAGCTTTACAATATGCTGAAGGAGACTTCGAGAAAACCAAGCTGCCTTTCCCTTCACTGATTTATGGAATCTTGGAATCTCAAGGTTTCAATAGAGATATTGATGACGATCTCTGTCCTGTCGGAGATCTTCTGAAAATATCTCCTGCGTATTTCAAAGGCAACAGAAAGATTGATCTGCCTTGGCTGAATCCTAGTGTTGCTCCAGATGTTGGCAACACTGATGCTACAACATCTGAGCCTGTGCCTGAAACTGCAAAGCCACCTCATACAGATGTCCCTCCTACTGGGTTTGTAACACTGTCTATCTCCTACATTCAAGCTCAGATTGCCTATGGTCGACAACAGATTGAAAATGCCAAGAAGACCATTGAACATTATGAAAATCAGGTGGCTAACTATGAGCTTTTGCTGGATGTTGGCGTCCATTCTGGACAAAAAGGGGGAGTAGATACAGCTGACACCAGCGGAGAAAAATTGGCTGATGATGATGATGCTGGCAGTAATGAATGAGAGATTTTGAGTCTTAGTTGAGCAAAAATGGCTGATGATGATGATGCTGGCAGTAATGAATGAAAGATTTTGAGTCTAAGTTTTCACTTTTCTCTCTTGATGGCTTTAGTATTTTAGTTGCTGTTATTGTCTCTGATCCTAGTTTCTACTGATTAATGAACTAGTTTCTACTGATTAATGAACTATTTCGATGTTATGATCCGAATGTTGCAACATATACCGTACAACATTTGTTTTAACTTTGCTTGTTTTCAGGGGAGGCTTAACTGAAGAATTCAGGGGGAGTCAACAAAAATTGTTTGAGACAATGATGTACTAACTCAGGGGGAGTTAAGCCGTACAACCATTTTTGGGTTGTTTTGTCCAGAAAGGCAAAAAGGGGAGATTGAAATGAATTTTATTGCTTGAGATATTTTCCTTTTTAATATCATTAATGTTTTGTCTTTCTAGACATGAGTATAATCTCGAATTTATGATAAGATCTCGTGTAGATATAATATTTGATATGATCTCGTGTAGATTTAATATTTGATATGAGACTATGATTGAGGAGATATCATAATATCTTTAGGATATGATATCCTTGTTTTAGAGATGTGGTTTCCTAATGAAATCGGTTTTCCATGTTTTAATAGGACTCAGAAGAGAAGTTAATTGAAGAGCAGAAGATATATAAGAAAAACAAGTTTTGAGAGACGGGGCGACACGAAGAGTTTTTGAGATCGAAGCAATCTCGTGCTATTGTTAAAGTGTTGCTGTGAAGTGCTGACAACATCTGAAGACAACGCCTAATCATTGTTTTGATTAGTGTGTCGATTTTGAAGACTTTTCACTTCTCAGTTGATGCATCCTCTGTATATTTGTTATACGGTTTGTTAGAGGTTTAGGATGCAATTTGTTTACTCGCCTTGATAAGGGAGTTGTTTTATTCTTTCACTAGTATTGGTTTTTGTAAACTTACAAGTGTTTCTAGTGAATTATTTTTGCCCTGAGGCACCGCGCAAGTATTTTATACTTGTGCATAATTTATATCTTGTCTCTCGTATTGTTATCATTCCAGTTACGTGTTAATGTGTTAAACTATAATTTCTGCTGCACGTTGTCGTGGGTGTTACAACACCTACGTACAAAACCTATATTCTGATACACATAACACTCACCCTAATCACGTTCAAACTGTGGAAACGAAACTTTCAGTTTTCGTATACATGCCACCAATAATCAGTTTATTCAAAGAAGTTGTAGCAATCAAAAGAGATTGAGCACTCAAACTCCACTTGGTACGATACTACCAATTAACTGAATTTGAAAACAATTGAATTTTCAGCTTGGAATGCATTTTTCATGCCAAAGATTTAAGTTTTTATAAATCTGCTTAATTTATTGTAAAATACTTTTAACTTTTTGTTTTCAATTTTTCTAGGATTCAACGATTCATGGCAGTGCTAAGAATCCAGAAGTAATTGAGAGGGTGAAATCAATACTCTCGTATTTTTTTGGACTACGAATAAAGAAGAGAGGATAGGATTATATTCTTCCCTCAACTAACGAAGGGATCTTGGCGGAATTTCATTTTGGCTTCAAAAAGGATGTCTCATTGTGGCTCAGGTAGTAAATACTTTATAGGAAAGGGGTGCGGGGATGGAGCGACAGAAGTTTTGAGACGCAAGCCCCTCCTCGGGCGGATTCCTCCGAAGAACATTTATTTGCAATAAAAAATGTAATAGTTGCTGATAATAAAATGAAATAGAAAACAACAATTGGAAAATTTGTGGCACGATGTGTTAAAATTATTTCAAAAATAAACTTAACTCTAACATCTTTTCAAAAACCTCTCAAAAGCATCATAAAATCTTTAAAGTAACTTAAATCTTCAACATAATTTTATTTGCGGAAAACTAGCGACTGTCCTCGGGTTGTGTGCACCTTCAGTCCAGCAAGATCAACCATCAAGTCCTCTATTAACATCAACCTCATGCTCACCTGTATCGATCACACTTGAGTCTATTGACTCAGCAAACCTTAACCATGATAGCAAGTAATACATATACATTCACAAGCAACAGTGAAAATACTTTTAATAAAATAGCATTTCATGAACATAAACTTTAACGTTTTCCTTTCAACATATCATATCATATTTCCTTTCATCGTATACGTATACGTTTCCCTTTTTATTGAATTCAAATCCTCAATTGTGACTTTCGTGTTAGCTGAAGGCATATGGATCCATCTACGTATTACCACGGTACCCGACGGCGGGGAGATTAGCGACACTCTCACCCGTCAACTGAGCCTTGACCTTACATATCATCGTATCATCATATCATCGTATTAATTACAATCAATTCACCTCCTTCAATTTTTCATATTTCCATCACTTATAAAAATTTCATGCGCGTATAAATCATTTTTTTCCTTTTAAACCAAGAATACAACATGTCTTTTAGCATTAACGTTTCATAAGTATATATGATACGGACCAGACCAACATTGACATATGATAGTAGGTCATTGTAGTGAACGTGACTTGGACATTAATATGGAAAAACCTTTTTCAATCATAACACCATAAGTATATATGATACACATGTTAGAAGAAAATTTTTCATTTTAATGTTCAAAACATTTCTTTGACGTCATTTGATTTAAAACTATTCATAGGATGCTCAGTTTAATTTTACTTTGTTTTAAAATACTTGCACCAAAATAGTCCGAGATCAACATCACATAATAAAGAAGTTTATGGAAAACCCACTAAACTAATCAATATTGTATTTGAAGATATGGAGTAAGTAATTTTTATTATTTTATTACATTGAATTCAATAACAAATTTGTCTTAATATTCTTTTGTAGAAATAATTGATTGTCATGTATGTTGTGGGAAAATTTGTTGATGATTTTATGAGTTATTTGGAAAAATCATGTTGTTGTAATTTTTCAAATGTGTCGCGCTAGAAAATTTAGAGGCCAAATATGTGTTTCCAACTCTTACCATTGTCACCAAGATGTTAATAAACAGTAAATGTCAAGAGATTGTGGACTTCCGAAACAAGTATTTTTTGGTTGTTGGGGGTGTATGTGTTAAAACACTTCCTCTTTGTTAGTTAATTTGCATTTCTATTTTATTAAAGACTCTAATACAAATATATATACAAATTTAGATTAAGCTCTGAGTGCAAGATACCAAGTAGAGTGAGCACAATATCACTACCTTCAACACATAGAGCTTGCGTCTCTGGAAGCTATTTTCAGGACTATTGAGCAAATTTGTGAGAATATTGATGTCTTTATATATATGCCCTTAAATAAATAATACAACAATTAATTTCAAATTTTTTATTTTTATTTTCTTATTATCATCATTCTTTTTTCTTAAACTTTAAAGGTAGGGAGCTTTTGGGTTTTGACAGTAAGTGATAGATCATACGTACTTCCAAGAGAGAGCTATATTGGTACTGACTCTTGATGTTCAATCCATAAATGAATATATGATATCACTGAACGGTTCTGATGGAAGGTTGTATTTAAGTTCTGATTCGGCGTGTCATTCACAGAAAAATGTTGATATGTTGCACGATATATATGCATACTCCATAATTCTTAAATGAAATAGATGTTCCGGAGTTCCGAACCATGAGCTAGATTTGAAGGTTGGCACTCATGTTATGTTGTTGCGAAACATAGATCATTCTCTTGGATTATGCAATGATACTAAATTGATTATCACGAAGCTCGGAAACCATGTTTTGGAAGGAAAAATTCATACCAGAAGAAATGCATGTCATTAAGTTCTTATTCTAATAATGTCTTTAACTCCATCTGATCCAAGATTTCCTTTTAAGTTCCAATGAAGACAGTTTCCCTTAATTGTTTTATATGCAATGACAATTAAAAAAATTCAGTGACAATCATTATCACATGTGGGGATTTTTTTGAGGAAACTTGATTTCAGTCATGGTCAATTGTACATCGTTATATCCAGAGTTACAAATTCCAAGGATCTTAAAATTTTAATATATGATGATGACGACAATCAACAAAACTCAACGACGAATGCTGTAATTAAAGAAATTTTTCAAAATTTGTAATAATACTTTTTCACAATATTTTTTTAGTCAGTGTTAGTTTAGATTTTGTATTTATGTCTTAACTACAAACTCAAATTCTCCGACTCTCCAATTTTTAATCGTTATATACATAATACACTCTTTGCTTTGTACGAATGAAATACTAGTTCACTTTAATATAAAACTAGCATCTCGACATATATGTTGTTGTTTTTGAAAGATTTTTTGAAGTTTAAATTATAAAATTGATCTGGGATATTTTGGATATTTTTGAAATTGGTAAAAAAAAAAAAAAGAAGAAGATAAATTAAATAATTAAAAATTTAAAAAAAAAAGACAGAACTTCATTTGTTATTTTGCTATCCTTAATTTTTTTTTTACAAACCAAAATTTTGAAAATATTTATTTTGGGGGGATCTGAATTCTTAATAGACTAAAAAATAGCTGATATAGAAATATAATACTCATAATAGAATACTAGTTGGTCGACACATATCACATATGCGATATGTGTTATCTATTAAAAAAAATTTAGAAGTGAATATTTTTTTAAAAAAATAAATAAAATGAAGTTATCAATATTTAAAAATTTAAATGATAAAGAGACAAGAGAGAATGACGTGGAATGTAGATTTTGGTAGTTGAATAATATTTTTGAAATTATAAAAAAAAATTACCAATAAAATAAAAGTTACTTACAAGATTTAACTTTAATAATTAATAGTATAAATAAATATGAATTCCATGTAATTTCTTATTTCAAGTATTCCGATCCATTTTCAAGAAGTTGGATTCTCGACCACAATATTTCAATGGTATATCATTATTTATGATGCATCCACGTATATGAGATTACCAGAGTTCTACTAATATAATCACTCTTTCGAGTGATCCAATAATATTACATAAATTCGGTTGGTTGTTACTTATGTCACAAACACTTATTAGAAGTCGTTTGCACAATTTCTCTTGAAATGCAGACGTGTGAGGTACATCAATTTGTATGAAAATGATAAAAATCTAATCTTCAAAACAACGCCAAAAACGAAAAAAGATACAGAAAATTGATAGATAAACTCTAAACACGATTTATCTTTACAATAAACTGTAAAAGTTTACAAAATATTAATGTATACAAAAGAACATTGTTGAAATTTGAACGAAAATTACTTTAACTACTGAAATTTGGAACGAAAACTATGAATTGATTAAGACTATGAAAATTTTGCTTGAATTTATGCGTTGCATGCATGTGTGTTTTTTCTCTACTACCGATTCTCTCCTTTTCTTCTGTATCCTGGGCGGTTTTCCCTCTCATGATCCACAAAATCCCACGATCTTCTCTTGTTGGGACGCTTCTTGATTTATTCAAACTAATTTAAACTGATGGGCTTATCTGATTCTCTTATTGCTTTCTTTCTTATTGGGATGAGCTCAATCAATTTGGGGTCTAATTAAAATTTAGCTATAACAAATGCCCCCAACTGGCATTGGTCCAATGAATCAAAATGTCTGTATGTATTTATTTTCTTCTAATCCATTCTCACTTTTTTTTGCATCACTAGAGGCCCAAATAGCTTTCCGGTATCATTAATTCTCCTACAAAAAATTACAGAGCCTCTTTCTCAAATTCAAAATTATTCATATCCCACTTCACCATATTCTTTTCCAATAAAATTTTATGGTAGAATATCTACCATCTCCAAATCCCAAATCACTAACTCTCAATCCTTAATCTCATAATCTTCCCTACATTCACTTCATTACATCTCCAAAATCCAACTAGTAAAAGAAAGTGATATCCCATTGATGGGCCCACTACCCCTGACCCATCCCTAGCCCAAATAGTGGACAGGCCTATCAAGAGTCCAGGTATTCTCCTATAAATATCAGGTTTGAGTGTTCAGTTGATTCATTCACTATATTGTTTTCAGCAGCACCCTTAGATGCTCCCCATATATCCTTAGCCTCTGACTTGAGCGTCGGAGGGGCTACGCCGGAACACCCTCTCGGCCCCCTTCTAACGAGCTTATTCGTGATTTCAGGCTCAGGGTAATTTCGAACCTGCGTCTGGACTAGTTACACTTGCTGGAAGCGGAGCCTAAAATTTTCCGTGAGTATCAGAAAGGTTGGGACTTTAACTACGGAACCAGACATCATAATACAAATGTAGATTGTGCCCGTAATGATGGCGTGGATCGAATGCTCCAAGCCAATGCTGTAGGGAAAGTTTTTTAGCCTTCTAATCATTGGACAATCCATTTCCAACCTTGACTGTTGTAGTACGATCTCTAGCCCAACGTGAAATGGTCGTTTATGGTTTCTCAACATTGCAGAATGAAACAGAGCTTCGTTTGAGAGTCGCAAAGTCCAAGGATTTCCACCACAAGTCCACTACATCAACTGCACAATCCACAAGATTTCTTTGAGTCTGGTAGCTCTTGTAGAACTTTTGCAGCTTCACCGCAACTGCATCAAACTAGCTAACGAGTAACGGGGCATGGAGAAAAGATTTTTGGCTGGTTCAGAGAGAGAATTCGTAGTTACTATATTTTTTGTGATGCTTTCCAAATTAACACAATCAGAACCTGGTTTTCTGATATCTTGAACTAGATCTTTGAATGAATGTGAGATTTCAATTACTAGCTTTGCAGGTTCACAATTTTTCAACTTAATATAATTCTTGCATCTTGTTACACCCTTTTACCAAACAGAATCTGCTTTGCCAAAGCCGTCTACTTGTAATGTCATTGCCTCCTTAAATATGCATGCTTTTAAGTGGGATTGTAGAAATCTTGAAATGAGTTTAAAAATAGAGGCCGACTGATGGAACTTCAAAACGACTTCGCAGTGGCTTTCAAATGTTTTTCTCGAACCCAAATAAAGTGAAGTTCCTTGAAATGTGAATGCAGAAGATAGCAGGACTTTTCAAAGCTTCACAGTCACTTTCAAAGCACGAACCAGATTATTTGAATTCAAAGCTTGAAAATGACATGTACTTTGGCCTTCGGAGGCTAAACCTGATATGAATCCTTATTCGCATGGAAAAAAACACAATTTCATTTAATTTGTGCCATCAATTCAATAAACGAAAAGGATTCGTGTATGTTTTTTTCCCAATCTTTAAAACAAGTAACTTGTGCAATTCACCCCTAAAATATAAAGTTTAGTAACAAATAAAACGATAAAGAACAAACAAATTCAAGATAATCTTCAAAAAAAACTTGTCTTTGACAATTCGTGAAAGAACAATTGACAAACGCCACAAAGATTGAATATTTGATAAGTTTTATTTTTGAAAGAACAAAGTCAAATCTAGAGAAAAACTCACAAGATAATGATAAAACTTCAATAATTATGTCAAAATTTGTGTATACGAGTTTATAAAACCAAAATATAACAATCTTAATGTTTTCTAATTAATTTGGACCGTAAAATAGGAAAATAAACCTTTCTTACATGACACGTCGTGTGTGGATGAGCACATGGTTATGAAATTCTTCATGTTGGACCGGGGGAAAGGGTGGCGCTGGTGCGCGGTTGCTGCTGTCTTCTTGGCCTTTTAACACTTGAATGATATTGCAATACCTCCAACTTGGTTGCCATGCTCCCTGAACCCTTCTAATCTTGACGAAATGTTTGTAGGCCTTTCTTGGTAGCTCTCCGTGAGTCATTGAAGAGCTTCCTTAAACTTCTTGTTTCGCCCTCACTTTATTGGTCCTTCCTACAACTTTAGCGGATCCCATCAATTTATACTCATTATTTGCTCAACTGGGGATTTTGATGAATTAATGTACTTGTTTTAGTTATACCCAATTTTGGCCAACCACCAAATGAGCCAGAATCATCTAAAAATTTTGCCACTGCGGAAGTCAAGTATGAACTCCCTCATATTCATGTTTGTCTCTTTTTTATGATGTAACGCTTTATTCTCATTTCTCTTATATTTGGAATGTGTGACAAAAGCAGCAAGTTCTCTTACGTCTGCACACGGGTGGAGCCACATGCTTGTACACCCGGGTTTTAGTCCGGATGGCCCAATTTTTTTAAAAAAATTTATATGTAAATTTTGTATAATTTTAGAATAATATAATATTAGTCCCGGTAGATCAATTTAAAATATTAAAATATTTTAGAGTTTAAAATTCTAGCCCGGACAGAGCCATATTTCTAGCTCTGCCACTGCGTCTGCAACTATGGGCCCTGTGCACATCATTCGTATATGTATTGCTTGTAAGTTATGTTGATGACTGGTAACACTCAGCTGAGAGTTGGCCATGGGATGACATCGACTCCCTGGTGAACTTGACACCTACACTTCGGTGCAACCTGGAGCATTTCGCAACACATTTAATTTTGAACAAATAAGTGACCTTATATGCTGCATTCCCTCAATACAACTTCCTCCATCCCTAGCATTTCTGTATTGTACTTCAGTCGGACCCTTTCCTCGTATACATGTATATGAATTGCACTTCAGTCGAAGCTCTTTCCCCATACATGCCAATGCATTGCACTTCACTTGAGTCTCGTCCCTGTATACATGTGTACTTGTTGTTCTTGCATGTCGTGGCGTGGCTCTGATTTGTGTTTGATGACTGTTGGTTTTGACATTGTGGTTGTTGGATGTTGGTTGATGAATGAATATAGGTTTTTATATGATGTTGGGTGTTGGAGTTATATTCTAAGCTAATCAAGTCAATCGCCTTTCTCCATTCCCGGTAAAGATTATAAATTGTCTTACACAAGTTCTCACCCCTGATTATTCATTTAATTAAGTTCATGATGAACCACAAGCACCCAATACAATAAAAGCGATCTAATGACCAACTTCATTCAACAATTCACATCCTTGAATAATAAAACAGATATTTACAATAATGATCTTAAGGCCTATTTTGAGTGAATTTTCAAACAAAACGCAAAATATCCACAAAAGTGGCTAAAAGCCAACTATATACAAAATAAAAGAATGACATGTTGAGCTACATCGTCTTTTCATTCCTCCTAGTCATATAATTCCAACTCCCGCTTATGTGCTCCCTTTTGTCATGCCTCTTAGGCAGCCCAGAGGTCTACCTCTTGAGTTATTGATGAAGCGCATACAAACTGCAAATACGTCGGTGTACTGTTTTCTTGAATTCAAGATGTAACATAAGTTTTAAAATTTTGTTTTGACGTTCAGTACGTTCTTGGGTGTCGTATGATTTAAAACATTCATTAGGCGTTTAGATTTGATATCTCTTTGCGTATTCAATGTCGGCTCCAATTATTCCAGTGTTTAGGCAGTAATATCACTTTTTGTAAATCCTTGCGAACTTTCTTCAATCTCCTAATCAGGTTCACAATCAGAAACATTGTTCCTCGTGTAGGCTGCAATAGAAATCCACACGAAATTTGCGTTAAGATTATATGGCCGGAATTTCAAAAATCCGATGATAGTGTGGTGGCGTCTGGGCGGTGTGGAGGTAGGACTTCGGTCGAGCTTCTGTCGAGGAGGGGAGAGGGCCGAATTTTTCTTCTTCCAAATTGGAGAAATAGAGAAAATCTAGACTTGATTTTCTTAATATGTTTATTGTATATATTTGTGTTATGTATATTATCAACTCCTTGATATGATATATATAAATACAATATTTCATTCCTTCTAAGATTCTATATCAGGATTATATATTTTTATTATTTAAAAATTTTCATATGGTATTTTCTATTCTTAAAAATATCATGCATAGTCAAATCTTTATATTTAAAAATTTCGACCATTGATCCATTTTTTGCAACTGCCAGTTTTGTGAACTCCTACACTAAAACAGACAGCTCCACTCTCTTTACTTAATTAACAGTTAAGCTAAATTCCACCACTTCCAATTTATGAAATCCTTTTATAAACTCCTTTATAAGCAATTTGTTTGATATCCATCAAACTACAGTTGTCAAATTCAACTCCTTGAATTCGACTATCTCAACGGAAGCACAAAATCTAGTATTTGTGTGACCTTCAAAGATTGGGGGATATAGCTAGTCATGGTTTCGCAACTTCATGTAATTCATAACAACATTTGTTCTTATTNTTCCAAAATGCACATGTCTTATCCTGCCCAGATATTTCTTGCATTATTAACTCACCAGATCACATGATATCTTCATCCATAGATGAGCAATGAATCCCCAACTACAATGTATTGACCCCTACGTATTTTGAAGCTAAACCCAACCTCACCACCCGATGACCTCCAATGAAGTCGGCAAACAAATCAAAGTGCATGCTAGTACGTAGAGTCTTCATGTTGTCTCGGGTCAAAAGACTAATAGTGTACAACCATAACCACTAACTATCCCATTCGATTATTGATAATAATTTGGAAAGTTTGAGGGAGGGTTGTTCAATATATCATCAAATAATCACCTATTTGTATGAATGGACATTTTCATGCCCTTACCAATAAAACATGATTTTACATCACAAATGATAGTTTCAAGCTCGAGCAACTTTTATCCTTATTTTAGGCGCTGAATCGATAAGTAACCGGTTTAGAATATAAATTACGCTTCCTAATGAGTTTCATTATCTTATATTGAGAGGCAGACCTAATGGTACTCATATCCCTGCAATTATTAAAATAAAGATTGTTTTTACATAAGAGTGAATAAACCACAAATCACAAGTTGGCTCGTTAGACACCTATTCTAACAGTTCGATCAACTTATGTTCCAAACAAGATCAAGAAACAAGAGCGAATACTGGGGTTGCTTGATAAAGTTCAATTGGCATCAATGGGATAATTTGGATTTTGAGGCTATGTTTGGTAGCCATGATAAGAGAATGATTATTAAATAATCATCCCTTATCTCATGGTTGGTTCATTTTTAATTTAACATGGAGGCCCTCGATTATGATTGAAAGCCATCATTATTTATGTTAGTTGTGTGATTAAATATCCCTCCTCAAATATGTGATAATGTATAATTTTTGAATAGTGATAATGATAAGATTGTATATTGACCATAATACCATTGAATTGTTTTCTTTGATATAATATGAAAATTAAAATTAGTGAAAATTTAATAATTAATATAATATTTAAATTTTTATTATATTTTTTTATAAATTAATTTCATATATTTTTATTATTTTCAATCATTTTAAAGAAAATAAATTGTAATACAAATCTATCTTATATTAAATTTTTATAAATTTCTAATCTTGTTAATTAATTTTTTATGAAAATAAATATTTATTAAATTTTAATTTATTTTGTTTAATGATTATCGTAATATTTTCAAATATATTTCTAATAAATATATTTAAATTAATTTTAATAAATATAAATTATAATTATAAATATTTAATTATCTATCAAATTATTTTAAAAATATTTATAATTATTTTAAAAAAACAATAATATTGTAATTATTTCTAAACTTTATTTAACATTAACATTCAAAATATTATTGCTATTTTAATTATTAAAGTAAATGCATATTTACAAATTTATTTTTAATAAATATATTTAAATTAATTTTAATAAATGTAAATTATAATTATAAATATTTAATTATTTATGTAATTATTTTAAGAATATATATTTAACTAACACTTGGGGCATTTTGGTCATTGCAATAAAATTTACAAAATTAATCAATCATTTTAAAATCATACCAAACACCATGTTATTTATCTCAACATACTATTAATTCATATATCTTATTTTTTAATCACTTTAATTACTAATCATTTACTTATCTCATCACACATACCAAACGGAGCCTGAGGGTATAATTGCAGGGATATAAGAGAAGGGATTTTAATCAAAATAAGTGGGTCGCGATAATTTCGGAGAAATGAGTGAAGAAAACTAGAGGAAAGATAGGAATAGGCAAGAGAATTGAAATGGATTGGGTCAATTTATAGCTGCAAAAGGGGTGCCGATTGCAATTGCGTGGAGTGGGAGAGGGGAGAAATTTAATTTCATGCAACACTAGAATTATTTTAGTTTTCTACGCCACAAATTGTGACATAAAAACAGGAAAATAGTTTCATGCTTGGACACTGATGCCGGAAACAAATAATGTTATCTGCAATGAGTGGATCCGGATGATACGTAAAAGATATCTGATTTTAAATTACTAACCAAATTTTAAATTTTTTTTGAAAAAATTTACTAAACAATTGATCACTAAAATGTTTTCAAGTAACAAAAAATAGTTATGGACTACCAAAATAATAATAATAATAATAATAATAATAATAATTTATTATTATTATTATTATTATTATTATTATTATTATTATTATAATGTTCTCCAGGATTTATGCAATTCCACCAAATAGAGTAGTAACTACCAACAAGTTGGTGAATTCATCTGACCGAATGTAGATTCAGAACATACTAATCACCGCAGCTCTTAGCATCTCTTATCAATAAAAAGGCCTAGATGTATCCATCAGTCGTCGCCATCCATCCCCATAAATCAGATGGTTTTGGTGGAGGTTGCATGCTCTAATATGAAAGCACAAAAGTCAGGGGAACTTGTAAAGAGTCACACCAGTCCTCCGTGTTAAATTCCAAGCAACGTCAAGCTGAGAATTGTATACCACCTAGCTTAAGAAAAGCCATAAAAAATCACATTTACAATCAAATTTCCAAAAAGTCACCCATCAAGTACCCTAAAAAAGAACTATTGACCAACACAACTAAACTACAAGCCTTCTAATCTGCAGCCCACAATCAGCTAATATTTAACAAATTGCACATCCTTCACGAAAATAAAAAACAGCTCATATTATTTGACTTGGTCGCTTCCCCTAAAGGTTCTGTCAAGTTTTCCAAACCAGAACCTTTTCTATCCTTGAAATCCCATAGTCTTGAAATATTATGAACGTAATAACCCCCAATTTCAAAATCAAATTGTTACAAGCATTTCAGTTAAGCTGTCAAAGAATTGATAACCAATCTAAAACATACTTAGCAAAATAACTTTATGCCGATAGAAAACAAACATTAGCACATTATGGAACGAACAGCATTCGGTGTAAAAATGGAAGGCACGAGATACCCTGATAAGCCTAATTGACTTCTTGAAACCTGGAAGTCGCGCTGTCCTCATTCTTCTTTTTATCTGGATGCCATTTCTGGTAGCAAACAAGAACCCCCACAAGTTCAAATAGTAAACTAAAACAACAAAATAACCAAAAAACCCAAAAAAACCAACATAGATAATCAATGTACCAAAGCAAGGCTGATACAATTTGAATGAACCTCTTCTTCCGGAGCATCATAATCTACTTCTAGAATTTTATAATAATCCTACGCACCCAAAAAAAAAAGGCATCAACAAGAAGCACGTAGGAAAATCAATTATTTTTTTCCTAACAAAAAACAGACAAGAGAAAAAAATCAATACTTTAGGCTTCGATAACACGGGGAAGAAATCGTGGTCGAGGTGAGAATCGTCGTCTGATTCTTCGTCTCGAGGGTGTTGGAAATTGTACCACTCGCCCCACATCAGTTTTCTACGATCGAATTGGCCTCGGCAAGATTTTCACATTTCTTTGTCTCTGTATTTATCCGCTGAAATCTAGCCAAAAACCCAGAAGGAATACGAAACTTGGAGCAGAAGAGAGCAACGGCAGGAGGGGATAACAAGCTGAAATAATATTGGTATAATAATGCTACATGGATAATTTATGAATTCTTTAAAAAATAATATATGGAACAATTTGTAGTTCTAATTTTGTTACTCAATAGTAAATTTATATATCACAAAAATTATGAGAGTGTCTCCCATATTAATTTTATGATGTGAATCTTTGTCGTGATCTGATTCTTAAAAAAATATTATTTTTCATTGTAAATAGAAATCGAATCGACCAATCTCATAGATATATATTCGTGATCTCACAAAAACTTTTTGAGTAGGTTTCTTGTGAGACGGTCTCACGAATCTTTATCTGCGAGACGGGTCAACCCTATCGATATTCACAATAAAAAGTAATACTCTTAGCATTAAAAGTAATATTTTTTCATAGATGACCCAAATAAGATATCCGTCTCAGAAAATACAATCCGTGAGATTGTCTCACACAAATTTTTGTCGAACCCTTTATACATATTGGTTTCTTTGAACTAAAATCTTGAGTTTGCCAAACTCTTTATACATATTAGTTTCTTTGAACTAAAATCTTGAGTAAGTCAGATAATATAGATAAAATATATTTGTATTTTGTGAAGCAAAGAAGGTTTATTATTCATATATAATTGACCCTAAATTTCAATTTAGATTATTAAAAATACATACAAATACAACATAAAAGTAGAGCAAAAAAATTCAATGGTTACACCATGAATTATAACAATAATAAAGAAAAGTACACTAGTCCAAAAAGAGAAATAAAACAACCATTGACCACCCCACTTCCAAAACTTGTTGATCAAATAGTAAAAGTAAATCCCCTTCTTCTTCTTCTATTCACTCTTCCAAGCACACAATACCAATGAAAAACCAGAAGCAGCACTAGTTTTATGTTTTGGATCACCACTTCTGAACAAGAATACCGCATTACCAACAACACTTTGATACAACCAGCGATGTACATCCCAATACACTTGGATCAAAAGCCCATCCACCGTGATCGTGTCGTTGCCCCGGAAATTCCATTTCAATCGCGCCACTTGAATCATCGTCTTGTCGTCTATGCATATCGCCAGGCAATGATCATAACTATCATCAGGATCATACTCAATCCTTACATCATGCACATCTCCCTCGTCACAAAATCGTGCCTTGGAATTATACAATCTCTTCCCAAATATAATGTGCTCCTCTCTCGCAACGAAGATAGCTCTAGAACCAACGCAAGGGGTCGAACTTGAATATATCTTCTTGTAGGCCTCATTGGTTTGGTCTCCAAGGAGCAAGCGTAGTTCTTGGTTCACAAGAATGGCGAGATAGAATCCTTGTAAAGGTTCAGGCCCCGAACCGAACTGAGCAGACGATAAATCCCAGAAAATATCAACTGGTTCGGAATCTGAAACCAAGTTTTTGAAGCCTTTTCTCTTGGAAAACAGCCATGTTTTGATGTCAGCTCTGCAGAGGGGTGCTTTGGTCGAATTTTGTATTCCGACAGTGAGTCCTTGTCCCATCAAATGCTTGATCCATGTGACCGTGATGAAGCCTGTAATGGATTTAGACTTGTACTGGTACACACATGTGACGGTATTTTGAGCTCCAGATTTGGCTGTGGTTGTGCTAGATTCAACTTGGATCACACTTTGACCAAAACAAGATGGGAAATCTTTCATTCTCCTTTCGTGGAATTTGCTGTTTTATATGTTTCTTCAAATGAAAGAAATTTATATGTGAAGGAACAACAGGAGCTCAACTCAAATGCTGCTAAAAAAATTGAATCTTAACGGCCAAACAAAACGATTTTCTTTTGGGAAAGGAGAGACATAAAAAGACCAAGAAATGTGTTCAAAGAAAGCAATGTGCAATATAATGGGACATTGGCTGGACAATTACTAGTTGTGATTAGTTTTGGGGATTGGTCTATTCGGAGGTTCAAAGGAAAACTTATTTAATTAATACAATCTTGTTTTATTTAATTAATTAAGGTTGAAATTAATTCATCATTACCAACGTATAGAAATTTCTTAATGTGATTTTGAATTAGTTAAAAATGATATATAAATTCTTCGTTTCAATTTCGACAATTGAACCGAGAGATATGCTAAAAATAATAGAATCAGTAAGTTGCTGCTATTTTTGTTTATTGCGTTCATCTCTTGCTATGACTTAAAATAATTTTGCTCATGAAATCGAAATCGAACCAATTTGAAATGACATTATTTCATCAATCGAGCAAAAGATATGATATTTAGCTAATTGATAAAAACCCAAGAAAACAGTTACCATGTTCACCCACATAACATGTGGTAGACAAGGACACAGTTGTATTGACATGCATGCAACATAAAACATATCACGTGCTATTTAATTTTATTGCATAATTTCTGAATGATATATTATGCTTATCTCATTGTCTTTGTTCAAGTTGAAATATCAAATTCCAAATATTAATTTATCACGTAATTAACACCATATAATTAATTCTCTAATATTCCATCAACAAAAGTTGGGTTTTTTTTTAAAAATAATTTAAAAAAAAAAAAAAGTTGGACGCAACTACCTCAATCCGTGCTCTGTAAGCGCAGACGCTGCTAACGTTGAACAGCGTCCGTGCTTACAGAGCACGGAGCTGCGCCACGGTGAAGCGCGGACGCTCGGACGCTGGTCCATGTATGCAGGGTCCGTGCTTACGAATCACGGACCCTGTATATTATAAATTTTTTTTTGTTGAGATTATCACCTTCCACATGGCGCTGCTCCATTCGACCGCCTCTTATCTGTTGGATTCCTTCTTCTTTCCTTCTCTTTTCTTTCCCGTCTCATTTGTGCATTTTCAGATTCTCCTTTACGCTCTGAAAAATTTTTGAGACGAAGTTGAGAAGATCTACAACATATTTCAGAATGGCAGATAATCGAAATCCAAAAGATCCCAGTGTCCTCTATTTACAAGCGACACATATGTCATCAAAAGTTTCTTCGTTGACCGTCGATGATATTGTGAAAGTGAAGAGGTCAGACAATTTGATTTGGAAGTTATATATTGATAATTACTTACACAATCGTGTACTGATATATTTAAATCATATGAGTTTTTATGGAGTTTTAGAATGTGGCTCTCAAGTGTATGATAATCATTTGATTACTGCTCTTGTTGAACGTTGACGACGCGAAACACACACGTTTCATTTTATATGTGGTGAAGCAACAGTCACGTTACAAGATGTTTCAATAATTTGGGGGCTAACAATTGATGGAGAAGCAGTAACTGGAGTAGATGTGTCACATAAAGTTGAGGAATGACAACACATATGTTTGGATATGTTGGGATTTTTGCCAGCATCAAAACATTTGAAAGGTGGTCATCTTTCTATGACTGCACTATACGATTATTGTATGTCTAACCTTGTTAATGATGATACTTCAGAAGTAGATGTTGTGAAATTTACTCGTTGTGTTGCGCTAATGATTATTGGAGGAATAATGTTCCCTGACTATCAAGGAGGGTCTGCTAGGCTAATATTTTTGCAACTGCTACGAGATTTTGATAACGTGAAGTCTTATAGTTGGGGTAGTGCAGTTTTAGCATTTCTTTACCGTGAATTGTGTAACGTGTCACTTATAGAGAAGATTACAATTGCCTGACCTTTATATATCCTGCAGGTATCTTTAATGTGATGTGATTGTGTAACACAATTTTTTTGTTAAATTTGTTGAACTATTTTTATTATTATAAGCAGCTATGGGCATGGAGCAGGATTAAATGTGTTAACCCCGATCGAGATGGGTTAACATTAGTTGTACCTCCCGTTGATCCGGATGCTATTATTCCAGTTTCTCCATATAGTGCACGGTAATTTTTAATAATTATTGTGATAATATCATATATATCTTGTATATTATATTGATATGTAATTTTTTTTATAAATGTAGGTGGAATGTTGGATTTAATTACACACATGTGCCAACACATTCTGTAAGAATTATAAGAGATTCTCTAGATCGTATGAATAATAATGAGGTATTATAGAATTTCAATATTTAATAGTGATTAAATTCATACTATTTTGATTTGAATAAATGAATAATTATTTTTAACTTTTTTTNCAATCAATTCCAGGGTCTGCCGTCGACAATGACGATATGCATAATATCACGAGAATAGGACATCGAAACACCGATTGGAGAGATTATCATAGAAATTCAATTGAGCTGTGGAATAATAGGCTGAGATATGTTTCTAAAGGGGTGCGACACGGGTGATCGATGCAAACTGACGAAGACTACTTCCAATGGTATAATCGAATCACTGTGCGCACCATATCACCTGAAGTTACTGTCGTTGGTTTTCAACCACATCCGTACAATACTTTTGTTGGACAAATTAATGTTGAACAAAATTTCAGTACGCCTTCTCCTTTTTCGCATCAGTCATCATTCGGTTGGAGAAGTGACATGGTTAGACAACCAAGTGGGTTTGCAGGAGCCTCTATTATTAATACGTCAGCTGAATTGAATATTGCTGGAACCTCTACCACTCAACCTGGTTTTTCAGTGATTCAAGTTTTGCTGACTTTCGTTCGTTTGGTCAACCAGATTTTCAGACTCCTTATTGGTCGAACACACAAAGTTTTACGAATTTGCTTAATGTTGGTCCACAGCATATTGTGCATGACACTCGACCACAGAGAAATGTTGTTTCACCTATCACTTATCCAGGTTACTCACATGAGGAAAATCAAGAACATGTACGATTGCGTAGAGGGACGAGACGACGCAATCCACCTGATTGTGGTACTGGGAGCCATTTGTATCATTTTAATTATGACGATGATCTTCTACTTAATTGTTTGTACAGATTGCATTGTTGTATAGTCTACATTCTATTATCTATACAAGTTGTTTCCGTTGATTGATATAGCACAACAAAGAAACATAGTTAAACCACACCGAAATGCAATTCATAAAAACGTACACATCAACTCATAGTTAAACCATATTGCAATACAATAATAAAAACATACACATAAACGAAAGAGAATGATGCCAAATCAGAAGGCATCAGGACTCGCTGTCCTCGTCTGACAGCTCAACCTCGTCATCCTCATCATACTGAAAGTCATCCTCGACGGGTCAACGTGAAAATGCTGGGGGAGGTGGAAATGGCTCGTCGGAGGCGCTAGTGGCAGGGAAGCGCAGCGAAAGCACACGATTAAAATCATGCACGTAATCAAACTGCTTGCGTGTCATCTGCCATTGTCTCCTCATCATGCGCTCTAGGTCATCAAGACGCTGGTGTGCGGTCTGTCCTCTCTCTGCACGTCCCTGTCCTGCGTGTCGTGCCTGTCTGACGGGCTGTGGATGTGCTTCACTCCCTGAACCCTCGCCCGGACCACTCTCAATCTGCCTACGTCTTTTATGTCTCGGGAGCTTGCCATGAATTAAAATATCGTCTTTCTTGTGCAATACTGGCTCACTATCATCCCATATAACCCCAGCTAGGTGGCAGAGCTCCGTGATGGTCGACGAATGGGGCATGCTAACTGTGGATGTCCCCCGTGCAGCCTGCAGAATCGAATTCATAATCACCCGACCTGCATCCACTTTCTTCCCGGTGATGATGCAATACACCAATGCTGTTTTCGTCTTTGTGACATCAGAAACATGCCCAGATGGCATCAACCGCGATGCGACAAAATGGTACCAGGTATATGTCTCCCTAATCATGCATGTCGCAGGAAACGTGACCGGAGCTCGCTGAGTATTTAGCTTCCAAACCGTGCCCGGGTCACAAAGTGTGTTGATAATCGTCTCATACGGATAAGGTTGTCTCATAAATCTCATATAATCGTCGTTTTCATAGTCAGGCATCGTACAACGAGTTAATAGTCTTGCTGTCAAAGGCAACCATCTGCCCCCTTACTCTCACGTGGTAGTCCTCATTCCTAACCATCAAGTTAGCGTAGAATTCCTTGACAAGTGACATCACAGCATATTGTGGTGGCTTCACAAACTCAGCCCAACGCAAATGCTGAGCCAGAATTAAAGTAACACAACCCTCGACGCTCTGATCCATCCCTCTTTCTCGCTGCATGTTTTTCTCTTGTAATTTAGAATAATTTTCAGCTGCAACTGCATCCCAAAAACGCCGTCTATCAAAACCAGCATGCGACGAATGACCATCCCCAGACTGAACTTGCTTGCCTTTCTTCCTTGGCGGCATGGTTGAAATCGCGCTAATAACCTAGAACTTGTCAAAAAAACCACTTTTTATTAACAACTTCCTAATTGAAGCATTACATCGAACACGTTATATGCACAAACTCTATAACATTGTTAATTCACATTTTAAAATGAGATTGATGAATGATTAACAACACAAATAATGTTACCTGATATATTAACTGAAAATGTATTGCAACTCGGCGCAAATGGGGCGCCGAGGCGCTAATTTGTTAGCGCCGCGGCGCTACCATTTACAAAAAAAAAACATTGAATGAGATGAGAGGAAAGTTTTGTCAACTACATTTTTCTAACACTTAAATTGATTACAAATCATACGTTAATACAGATTAAAAAAAGACTTCAGCGTTGTTGTCTGTCTCTTAAACCCGGTGTATCCATCTCATTTCTAATTCGAGTTGTTCTGTCTCTACCAACTCTTCTTCTTTCACTTCTAACCGGGTTGTGGCGCAATTCGAAATTTGGAGGATCCCAGTATCGCTCATCTGCAAGAGGTTGGAATCTGCCCTCGTACGTTGCTAAGTACTTAGATAGGTTATACCAGGGCTGCACAAGTGTCGTGGGATCCAAGGAGTGCTACTTAGCTGTGCAAATAGCATGGGAACATGGGATGCCGAAAATCGTCCATTTACCACATGAACAATCACTCGTTGATAACTTGACGACATGCATATGTTGACCACGACTTGGTCTTTCTACCGTTGCAACAGAAGCAGTTTGATCACGTACATCGTATTTGGAAACACGATGTTCACTAGATTTTCTCGCCCATTTCTCATACTTCCGACATGCAAAATCTGACCACAGTTGATTTTCCTGAACCATACGACCACTTATTGTCACACGTTCAATGAAATATTGTATGCACCTCAAAAGTGTCAAGTGTACTATGGCAGATATAGGAAGTCTACGAGCACCTTTCAACACACTGATTAAACACTCCGACATATTGGTTGTCATCACACCACGTCGCCAACCACCGTCATGAGCCAAACTCCATTTTTTTTTAGCAATTCCGGCCAAATATCGGTGCGCCATAATGTTTTTTTGTTTGATTGCCTCCATTATTGAATCAAACTTACAGATTTGATTCTGTGTGCCTGCTGCCCAGCATAAATCTTTCAAATGCACGTCTTTGAATTTAGCGTTAAAGTTTGAACACACATGTCTCAAACAAAAACGATGCACACCGTAAGGAGGTTGAAAATATGGCAGATCTTCCGTTGCTCGCACGATTCTCTTACGCCTGTCAGAAATAAGACACACACCATGTTCACCACGAACAACATGTCTTCCTAGGTTCTCCAAGAACCATTTCCAAGAATCTGTTGTTTCTTCATCAACAATAGCAAATGCTAGCGGTAGAACCTGATTGTTCGCATCCAGAGTCACACCAATCAACATTTTGTGCTTGTATTTGGTATACAAGTGTGTATCATCGACACTAATTATTTTCCGACAATGTCGAAACCCATCAACACACGGCCTGAATGCCCAGAAAACATAGTTCAGTGTCTTACAAATATCAGTGTTGGCTCTGAGATGCTTCTACTCCACAAGTGTTCCCGGATTATATTGGGACAAAGCACACATATATTTCGGAAGCAATTGAACGGAGCTCTCCCATGTACCATAAGCAATTTCCATAGCACGTTTCAAACTTCATCATGCCTTCTTGTACGAGATTTGATATCCATATTTATCTTTCACATTTTCAATGATATACTTAATCTCGTAAGCAGGATCACAACGAACAACTCCCAATAGCATATGTGCCACCATCTCACTGTTCAAATTCTTATGGTCTATACCGACAGAGGTAGATATACATGTGTGAGGCACGACGTATTTTGTTATTTTCCAATAACCAGTCTTGGCCTTGAAAGAAGCGCGAAGCCCCCATCGACAAATGACCGTAGAAGAATTATTTTTGCAACGTAACTTCCACAAACTGCGTGTGCTATCCTCGACACGGTACTCACGCCTGACAACTCTGACTGAATAATCCTTCACAGATGCAATAAGATCATTCTTATCTTTAAATAACATATTAACGCATAATTCACCCTTATTCGGATTGTAATAGCTTGATTGCACTTCAGAAGGTACATCGACAGAATCAGCAGGTTCTTCCCCAAAAAATTTGTTGAAAAAAGATGGCATTTCAGAAGTGTTTGAAAGAAATGGTACGGTCTGCCTCTGTAATGTGTCACGCGGTGGTTGTCGAGATGATTTCCCCTCATCAGGATTTGTAAAAGTATTCACTTCATCATCAACATTCACATCTTCTTCTTCAGACTCGCTGTATGACATATCGGGTTCAGAGTCAGTCCTACAAATATCATCATTATTGGCCTGATCCGGACAACGAGCACTCGTATGTAATGTTGGATTCGGCCAATATGGAGCATTAATTTGTTCCGACGAGACATTGATATATTGATCCCAAGACCCACTTACATCATCGAAACTCATATTACCGAGTCCTTCAGTAACCTGTGGAACATAAGATTCTTGCTCCTGGAAACCACCATATGTAGACGTACCGGGTTGGTTATAGAAACCTGAATCGGATACATGTGGAACATATGATTCAGGATCACCAAATCCAACATCATGCTCAATTGAATTTGCTTCCACGTACAGATGCAAAATATGCATATTGTCACAATGCATTACAAACTGTAAAGCATCGTCATCAACGAGATTGACTTGAATTTCATGCCAAGATGCTCTCTCCATGAATGAATACTTTGTTGACATCTTTAGAGAAAAATTCGCTGGATCGATTGCTAATATTTTATGCACAACTTCAGTTAATTCCATCAAATTAATAGATCGTAACACTCGTATCGGTCTAACAAATGGAATGCTATATTCAACTGATCCATTATCGCTAACTATATGACCACCAAAATATAAGAGTATGTCGATGTTAGACATTGCTAACGAAATTTGAAAGAAAATTTCCGAGAAAATTGATAACTCATTCGTTGCATTTCTTATCAATTATATAGGAGAAAAACGCGAAAATTATTCAGATTTACAATATTGTAGTTCACGTGCAAATTCATATCTTCAGCTTTCACGTGAAATGTCGGAGATAAGATAAAAAGCTGAAATGGTCAGAGATAAGAGGCGGTTGAATGGAGCAGCGCCATGTGGAAGGTGATAATCTCAACAGCCAATAAAAAATCGATAAAGATTAAAAAAAAATTTATAATATACAGGGTCCGTGCTACATACATGGACCAGCGCCTGCGCTTTGCAAGCGCGGACGCTGGTCCACGTAGGAGCGTCCGCGCTTGCTAAGCGCGGACGCTCCACCGTGGCGCGGCTCCGTGCTCTGTAAGCACGGACGCTGTTCCACGTTAGCAGCGTCCGCGCTTACAAAGCACAGATTGAGGTATTTGCGTCCAACTTTTTTTTTTAAATTACTTTTGAAATAATTTTTTAAATTTAAATTATTTTTAAAAAAAACCCACAAAAGTTTGGTGGAATCGGAAGCTACTAGTTCAGATCCGCCGACTTAATTTGGCAGAATAATGACTTTTTACTTTTATTTTTTAATATATAAAAACTACGTCAGGTCTCAATGACCTCCAAAATCCTAATTTGGACAAGATTCCGATTTCGAGACTCATATAAAACTTTTTTAATATATGTATTAAAAAACTGACCTTGTCAAATACTTTTTCTTTCATTTTCGCATCGTTCGACATCTCCTTAATATTTTTTTAAAGGATACATCTTAATTTTTTACTTCATATCTCTATCATTTCCGGAAAAAAATAATATAATATATTATATTTTTAAACGATTCTCAATAATTTTTAAAGCTCGAAGTATTTCTCAAACAAATATGATTTGGCAGATTCAGTTAAAGAATACACTCCAAACATTTATTTGGGCTTTAAGTCCTAGCTAGTACTTGGAACTGAGCCCAAACGTGTAAGCTATTGTCGGTATTAGGCCCATCAGAAATTTTGGGTCGAAGGCCCACTTTGGCTAGGGTTTATGGTTTTCCAATATTAACTTAATCCCTGGTTTTCTCAAGTCTGCGCCTTTCTAGGGAAGAACGGAGAAGAAATCTAAAATCTACGGAGATCAATTCGTAACCCTAGCCATGGTTTGATCGATACTCTTTCTCTATTGAATAATTTTGATCAAATTCCTTTTATTGTGATTTTTATTAGAATTAAAGACTTCATTTTTGTGTATTGCAGTCGCTCGTGTCAAATGAGGAGTTCCAGCACATTCTACGTGTGCAGAACACTAACGTTGATGGGAAGCAGAAGATCATGTTCGCTTTGACATCTATCAAGGGTATCGGTCGCCGCTTCGCTAATATTGTCTGCAAGAAAGCAGATGTGGATATGAACAAGAGGTCCTTTCCCATTACTCTGTTATCTTATTTTAACAAAGAACCCGTAACACTTAGCATGATTAATATTCAGATTCAATGTCCTCATTTCTATCTCATTTTGCGTTTTACTGTTTTCTCATTGACACTGGGTGCTGACATGAACTTTTTCGATCCATTTTATTTGTATATCAATGCTATAACATCGTACTATAAATTATTAACTTTCGGTGTTATTTCTTTTGGGGAGCTGGGTTTCACTACCTTGATTTTAAGGTTCGGTGATCATGGAAAGTTTTATTCACGTTTGGAACACTAGTGGCTTTGTGTAACTATATCATGTTTAAACTGTTATTCTGGGCTGCTTTTACCAAAGCCACTAGTAGATTCATTCTTGTTGTAAACCTTTTTTATCCTGCTGGAAATCGTGACTTCTGAAATTTGTATTGAATATAAGAAAATCTTGTTGTTTGACCCTAAATATGGTTATGATGTACCTGTTCAATATTCCCACCCGATGGTCTTCATTTTGGGGAAAAATTTGCTTCAGGTCTTGGAACCTGTGTCTTTACCCGCCAGTTTTAGTTCTTGATGGAAATATATTTGATGTTGTTGTCTAATTCTAACCAGGGCTGGTGAACTTTCTGCTGCTGAGATCGACAACTTGATGGTAATTGTTGCAAACCCTCGCCAATTCAAGATTCCAGACTGGTTTTTGAACAGGAAGAAGGATTACAAGGACGGAAAGTTTTCTCAAGTCACTTCAAATGCTCTTGACATGAAACTCAGGGATGATCTCGAGCGATTGAAAAAGATCAGGTCACACACATCATATCTCTCATGAAATAGCCTGACCTTTACTTTTGCAGAGTGTTATTGAATCTGCTTGAGTTGATTTTTCAGGAACCACCGTGGGCTTCGTCACTACTGGGGCCTTAGAGTGCGTGGACAGCACACCAAGACTACAGGGCGTAGGGGAAAGACTGTTGGTGTCTCAAAGAAGCGATAAGCCTCCTCTCTTCTTTACTTCATATTTAAGAAAAAATTGGCTTGATTTTTGGCATTCCAGAAGATCTTACATGTACGAAGTTTAATCATTTTTAGTTTTGATGGATTTTGTATCCCTGGTTGCTTTCAGCCATATGCTTTCCATGTGATTCAGTATTACATTGGAAAGAAACTTGGGTTTTTTTAAACCCTTTAAGTGGCAAAATAGACACTTTCGAAATCCCGGTCAACATTTTGGTTGTCTAGAGAAATTTTCAGTCAATTGAATCAAATTGCCTGCCAAATTCTCATTCATTTTGAGATATGGTTTTGTATTATTATGATATATTTAGTTGTTATTATAAATTTTATAAATAATTCAGTCTGATTTCTACATTACATCCGGTCAAATTTCAATCAGAATAAATATAAAAAAATGATTTGTTCAAAAATATATTTGGTACTTAAACTCTAATTAGCACGTTGATGCGATCTACCAGCATATAGAAACAACATAAATTCAAGTTTAAAATGTATTTTCTATTATCAAAACGTTATTGTTATTTTTTCCATACATTTTATTTTTTTATTTAGGAGTATTATTTATATTTTTTTTATTTTATGTGGTTCACACATATATATAAACATAGTTTTTGCCGTATCTGGAAAATTTCTTCCAAAAATAATATGTTATAAAAAGAAAAATTTATCATTATTAATATATTCATCTATCGCATTAATATTTGAAACAAATAAAAAAATAAATCTATAATTAAATGTGAATTTTTTTCAATTTATTTTTAAAAATTCAAATTTAATTTTGATGTTCTTTGAAATTATAAACTACATTTAAGTATCTGATTATATCTTTCTATTTAATTTCGATTATGGTTTTCAGTTGTGTGTTATTTTTATAGATTTTATATTTACTATTGTCTATCATACTAAACAAAATATAAAAGATTTTATATAATAGCGCGTTTTTCAATTTTTTAAAAGAGTGTCCGTATATTATTATTATTATTATTTATTATTATATATCTTAATAAAGCTTTAAAATATATATCATAATAGAAATTTAATATAAATATTATAATTATATTTTTAATCAAAATTTATTCATATAATAAATGACAAAAAATTGAATTTTTGAAAAATATTTTTTTATTTTTTAAAATTTTGTTAAATAAAATAATATAAGATTTTTAAATATCTTTTATTTTTTTTTATTAATAGCAGTTTCACTTAATCAAGATAATAAGTCAATTTAACGACAAAATATTGTTATCATCATTTGAAATTTATCTCAAATGACATAAATATTTTTATATAATAATTTTTAAAATTTAAATATATATTATATCAATAATTTTAAATAATTATTCAAACACTAATACTTACTAATTTTAAAAATTAATTATATAAAATAAGACTCTGTGAATCGCACGAGTGAAATACTAATTACAATAAAAAGTAATATTTTTGTATGAAAAGTGTTATTTTTTATGGGTGATCTAAATATAATATTTGTATCACAAAATTAACTTGTGAGACGTTACATGTTGTTATTGTGTTCTACATAAGATGGAGCGCGCAAACAGGTTTAATAACGAACCTTACTTGGTTATGAGATAATATATGGGTGATCTAAACATAAGACGTCGTAACGGAGAGTGAGGTTCCGCTGCCGAGGAACTGGGTGAACCTTCATCCTAAAAAATTCCAAATTAATTGAGAAAACGGATGCCCGGACAGCAATGAATTGAAAATGGAAGCGCAATCGAAATTTTGAATCAAAGATTGAATTTTTATAAAATCTGAATTGGATAATTATGGAAACCAATTCAAAATTAAATGCAAAGATGGAATTTTTACGACAAGGGGAAGAAGAGAGTGATTATCTGTTGGATTTCGATGATTGAGGCATGCGGAATTATTAGTATTGTTTATATTTTGTTAATTACTCTTATTAAAAAAATAAATTGTTATGAATATTCCATCATTTTTCACCGCTTCAGATCTTTGTATTTATATGAGTTTTTACATATTTAAATAAATAAATTCACGATGATATTAACTTATAATAAAGATATATTATTATTATTATTATTATTATTATTATTATTATATTTGTTTATTGTTTATCCATATGGATTATATTTTTTAATGAGAAATTATTATTTTTTATTGATGCCAATTTGTGGATATGAAAGTGACGGGCCTCCGCTTTTATAAGTTTCATAATATATTATTATATCAATTTATATATAAAACTCGATATTCCGATAAGTTCTAATAACAAAAATGGCCAACTATGACTTGTACATGTCCTTAATCATTTTAATTTAACATGCAAGAGAAATAAACAATAAACATGAAATGTAAAATTTAATATTATCAAACTCTGATTCAAAGAATTTACATTATTCAATTGTATTAATGGTCTTCGACAAACATATTATTTATTAATGCAGTTACAAGTAATTAAACTTATAATTATAAAGATAAGCGTTAAAATCCTTGTGTTTTTCTAATTTAATTGACCAAACTCATCATCTAGTCAAAAATATATCAATAAAAAACTTGGCACTGCAGCGTTTCATATTGATTAAAAATAACATTTTCATTTTATGAAAAAAGTTAATCATAAAATTTAATAACTGAGATAGCTGCAATTGATAAATCCAGTTTCTTCGATTTATTTAGATTAAATATGTTATGATAACACAACAAATATAATCTAGCGCTACTCATGTACCAATCGTTCATGACAATTATGGATAACTGAATTCATGGATAACAGTAGAAAATTATATATCGAATTAAATTGTCAGATTAATCAACATACAAGTTTCATCAAAATAGATAATAAAAAAACAAATACGTGAACAAAACAAGAATATTAAATTTAAACGCAAAAACTCACAGTGATAAATTTGAAATAATATAAATATCTCTTAAATCATAAATAAAAACTTAGCCTAGAGTTCTTGAGATGAGATGAAAAATTCATATGCCTTCTCTTTTGTGTTTTACGTTGAAGAAAGAAAGGAAAGAAGAGATAAGTCTTAAGATAAATCCAAAAACTAGAATAAAACCCCAATAATATTAAGAAGAAGTTAGGTCTATCAATAAGAAAATTATAGTTTTTATGGAACCAAAATCTATCAAATCTTTTCTTATCTCAATAATATATTTATATCTCCAAAAGTCTTTAATAAATTAAATATCACAATTAGGACTCATAAAATATGACATTTTTATAATAATTTTCGAGCTCTAAATGCAGTCACAATGTAGCTGCAAAGCAGTCAAAAGACGTATTGGAAAATTTCGGTTAGAACAAGGCGTGCTTATTTTCGAGAATCTCAAACTTGAACACTAAGTTTTAAAAAATATGATAAGCAAAGAATATGGAAGATATAACCTTATAATTGTAGAAGGAGATCCACCTAAGTATGGTGAGTCTTGCACCCCAACACATATAAATACAAGGCCAATGCATTCTTAAAAATCACACATCTCCATCACTCAAATTTCGAGAATTGTTCTCCAATGTTCTGTTAAATTTTCAAAATTTTGCAAAACGAATTTCTGTCTAAACGCTGTCAAGATGCAAGAATTATTTCAAATAGTTAATTCACGTTTTGATTCAAGAATCAGAGTAATTGGGATTATTTTTTAAAATACATTTAGTATATGAATTGGTTCTATTTTCGAAATTTTCGTTCTAGCATGAGTTATTTGTTTCGTATTGTGTTGAAAGTACCATATGTTTTGAATATCGTTATGATTCAACTAAATATATGAAAGATCTTCGAAACTATGATATTATATGGTCTTCAAACGGTGAGATTATAACCGTTATATGGCATCGCCCCTTTAAAAGAGTAAAAAAATAGATACTGATATCAGTAAATCATGGAAAATAGATGAATTTCAGCGCGACTCATTCTTTCTCAAAATTTTCATCTTGAACCATAGGAGAATAAGGGTCCATCTTTGACTGATCAAATTCAAACTCAGAAAATTACTTAACAACATCATCTACTAAGGTTAATGTCATTTATGACGGACTTCTATCTTGATCCGGAGGAGCTGGAGGGTCAGCATCATGAACTACAGTATCAGTATGAGGAATAGATAGGACATAAAAAAGCTAATCAATAATTCAACAATGGATTTTTGCTGTGCAGATTTGGTGATAGCCGCGGAAGAGCCCGGATCATCCATGACTCGGGACAGTAAATGGATAGCCCGGATCATGGTAGGTTTGCAGAAGGAGCTCATAAGTAGCCGGGTAGATGAGTGCTCGGGACGTCCTTTACCCGAGCAACCAGAGGCTCGAGCTCTCGGGCGAATTACCGGGTGATGACTCTCTACCCGGGATGCCTCGGTAATTGTGTTGCACTCGAGTGCGAAAGTAGGTGATATCTTATCTCGATAAGCGTACTTGACAGAATCGTTCTGATTTGAAGTGATGGAAAGGACAGATCGACGTGACATGAATTTTATAATAGGTGGTTATAAGTGATAAGTAGACACTAAAAACAAGGAAAAATCATTATCTTCCTTCCTATAAATAAGCAGGTTTGTTTTACATTAAATTCATTCACACATATACACACCAGTGACATTTATTTCTCTGTAAAGCTACATTGGTTTTTTTCATTTTCCACCTGTTGACTTAAGCATCGGAGTGACCACGCCGGATACCCTTACGGCGCCCATTCACGTGTTTGTTTTCTTGTTTTGAGGACATCATTACAGCTCTATTCTAGGGAGATAATCTCGATTTATGATATATCTTACTGCTCATTTTTCTTTCATCAACTTCATATCAGATTTGGTGGATTGTCCGACCCAGCTCACCCTATTCACCCGGATCATCTCATTGGCGCCGTATGTGAAAAATTGAGCTCAAGACGTAGATGTGGCTCCCACCAGAAGAACGAACCAGGAAAACTCTTGGGAGCCTGGAGATAACCCACCTTTCAAGGTGGCCCTCCATTCACTGGACCTCAGCCTACTATCACTTTGTCACATGAAGAATTGGCTCAGATTATATTTGATGTCGTCGAGAAGGCCATAGCAAGAAAGGCCCTTTCTCATCATTCTACCAAGCTAGAGCCTGAGCAGGAGCGAGATCAAGGGGGGCAGAGAAGATGAGGTAAAAGCGGAGGAGAGGTAGTCCAGTGCTGGTTCCAAATCCCCTACTATAGCTGAGGAAGTGGAGGAGTTGAGGATGAAAATGAAGATCTAGGAGGGGGCAGGTTGGAGGTCGGAATAGTACTCGGGTAGTTACTAAAGGATGTCCTTTCTCTGATGTCATCGTCCGAGAACCTCTGTCAAGGCACTTCAAATCTGCAAAAATAAAAGATTATGATGGGAGTGCCGACCCTGAAGAACATCTCGCTAGATTTGAAAATATGGCTATGTTACACTTTTATGGGGATATGATTAAGTGTAAAGTATTCTTGACTACTCTGGTTGACTATGACTAGAGATGGTTTAAAGGACAATCCCCTCAAAGTATCTAGTCTTTTGAAGACTTCCAAAAGTTGTTCTTGCATCATTTTAGCAGCAGCAAGAAGTACAAATAACAACTTTCAGCTTGTTCGAAGTTAGGCAGAGTCCTGAAGAAACTCCGAGGGCATACATCCGAAGGTTCAATCGAGTTACTTTGGATGTTCCCTCCTGTGCCTATGCAACAAAAACTACTGCATTTACCCAAGATTTACGGGAGGGAGAATTTTTCCGGTCGTTGACCAAGAAATCACCCAGGGACTTTGAGGATCTTTTGGCCCAGGCAGAAAAGTACATTAACATCGAGGAAGCCTAGAAGCAGAAGCGAGACGCTTTGAAAAGAGAGAGAGATGACCGAGTGGTAGACCCGAGGAGAGTGTTCAGAAGAGGGTCAACTTCGGGCATTTTTCCCATCATGTGCCCCTGAAAATTGTACGGGACAGGGATGTCCATGAATGCAGCTCGGAGAGATCGCGGGGCCTGAACCCCAATCCACAATCTGTTAGATCCGAGAAGAAAGGATTTTGTACCCTTCACAAAGTATGCTCTTATGACACTAGTGAGTGTCGAATGTTGAAAAAGGAGTACATCCATCCTGCTACCCTAGGATATATCCCATCAAACAGAAGGACGAGATTGCCACCTTAGTCAACTCAGCGTCCTGGACCCAGTTCACGAGAAGATTCGCGAGGTTCCCCGAGCGGAAGAAGAAATCGGGAACCAGAGCGGAAGAAAGCTTCATCCCTTGCCTTAGGAGTGATAAAAATGATTTCCGGAGGCTCCATGGATGGTGATTCTAACCGGGCTCGAAAGGCACAGGGTAGGAGAGATTGCATGGAAGTCGAGGGAGCAAGGAGAAATGAAGTGGTTATCAGCTTTGGCCCGGATGATCTCCGAGGAGTCAGCCTTCCTCATAATGATGCCCTGGTAATCCAAGCCCGAGTTGCTAACTATGATGTCATGAGGGTCTTTGTGGATTCGGGCAGCTCTGTTAATGTCATCTTCAAGGAGGCCCTAGTGCAAATGGATCTATAAAGGTACCAATTAGAACTAATAGAAACCGCCCTTTTCGGTTTTGCTTGTCACGCTGTATACCCGGAGGGAGAAATTATTTTGCCTTTGACCCTGGACACCGGAAAGTGAGAAAAACTGTCATTACCACTTTTACAGTTGTGGATGCTACTTCATCTTACAATATTATCTTGGGTCGAGAGGCTATGAACGAGTTGAAAGCTGTAGCATCCACTTATCTCCAGAAGATAAAATTTTCAGTCGGAAATCAGGTGGGAGAAGTGCGGGGAGATCAACCTTTTTCCCGAAATAGAAACAATCCGGGTAGACCAAAAGAAGGCGAGAAGGGAGGAGGTCGAACTGAGGAGGTGGAAAGGGTAGTGGAGAAGGGAGAAGTACATTTTGTGGCAGAGGAAGAGCAAGATGTGGTGGAGATTATGCCAGGAAAGGAGATCCGGGTGGCTCGTGATCTTGGCTTATCCACCATGGTCAGTCTATTAAATTGTTTAAAAACTAACGTTAATGTTTTGGCCTAGTCACAACAGGAATTGGTTGGGATTTTATCCCTGGTGGCTGAGCATAGTTTGAATATCATCCCGGGATCCCAGCCTGTGAAACAAAAGAAAAGACACTTTGGCCCGAAGAAAGACAAAGTGATTAATGTGCAGGTCCGAGAATTGTTGCAAGCCGGCCACATTTGAGAAATATAATTTTCTACTTGGCTCTCGAATGTAGTGTTGGTTACTAAGGCTGTAGGAAAGTGGAGGATGTGGGTAGATTACATGGATCTTAACAAGGCTTGCCCTAATGATCATTATCCTCTTCCTCGGATTGATCAGCCGGTGGATTCCACGTTTGGCTATGAATTGCTCAATTTTATGGATGCTTATCAGGGATGCCACCAAATTCTCCTGGCCAAGACCGATCAAGACAAGGCCAATTTTATTACCTCAGGAGGCACACTTTGTTATGTAGTCACGCCTTTCGGGTTAAAGAATGCCGGGGCAACGTATAAGCGCTTAATGAATCGAGTATTTGCGAAGCAGTTGGGAACGAACATCGAAGTGTACGTGGATGATATACTGGACAAGTCCCGAGAGATTTCTTGTTTTATTCCTGATTTGGAAAAAACGTTTGTCACTCTCATGCATTATGGGATAAAGCTCAACCCGGACAAATGCATCTTTGGGGTGAAGAGTGGTAAGTTTTTGGTTTCGTGGTTACTGATCGGGGAATTGAAGTAAATCGCAAAAATTCAAGTCAGCATTGGACATGTCATCCCCTTGATCCATCCGAGAGGAGGGGAGAAGAAGAAAACTTTTGACCATCCACCAATTCTTGGTTTCGGAGGTAAGGCTCCTCAAATTTGTAAGAACGGGGAAGTGGGGTTGTGAAGGGAGAGTGGGAAGGAAACCAGTAAAACAAGAAAGAGGAGACGAGAGACGAATATAAAAGAAGCGTCCTTTCCATCCTTTCTGGGAAGAAGGGATACCATCAAGGAAACGAGCTTTTAGCCGAGCAGACAATGAGAAAGCATTATCTCTCATCTGACAAACAAAAAAGTAGTTAAAATAAGAGGGTTAATAAAAAGATTGTGCATTTTAAAAAGGATATAGGCCGAGGCCATAATCCGGAAAGAATTAGGGTGAAATTGGTTCACGGGGACACCAAAAAACTTGGCAACTTCGATATTGAAGGAGAGAACGGGAAATCGAAGGCCATTTCTAACCTGGTCCCGAAAGAAAGTAGTGAAACCATGAGGAAGGTGATCGGCCCTATCAGAGGGGTCGAGAATCAAAATAGTAAAAGAAGAAAGAATAGAGCCGAGAGCCCGGAGTTCTTCATCCGCTCTCGAGCGCAAAGTGCTGCTCATTGAAGCAAACCAAGGAACTCCAGGAATCTCGGAGTGAGAAGGATTGGAAGTCCGAGCTTTGCCCTTGCCCTTTTTCAAAGCTCGGGACGGGCCAGAAGCGGAAGGTTTGATTTTTAGTGTTTTGGGTTTTGAGGAAAGGTGGGCGGAATAGCGTTTTTGGGATGGAGAAGAAGGGGATTCAGAGCGCATTGCGGCAGACTCGTAACTAGACGAGCCTCGCGCATTCGCTCCAGAGGTCGAAGAAGTAGAATTTAACATTTTCGAAGAAAATGAAGGAGAAGAAAACTTACGAGTTGTTGGAAGAGTGACTAGTTGAAGACTTGAAATCGCTGGAGCAACAATGTAGCACATCGGAGAATGAGAAGAGAGCAGAGAAAATACGAGAGCGAAGAAAGTTACAAATGAGGAGGGTTCATCGTTTTATATAAGCGAAGGAGAATGATCTCAACCGTTGATCTACAGATAAATCGGATGATCAGAATGAATCTTGGAAATTGCGTAGTGATATGAAAAGACACACTCGGAATACGAAGCGTCTCAGAATGATAAATTTCTTGGAATTCGAAGCGTTTTGGATCGTTCTGATTCTAGGGCATACGTCATCATGACATCAGCCCTTCCGACCTGAGTATATGAAACGACAAAAATCTTCTAAACCCGGGAGGCATGAGGCCCCGACACCTTATCTCAAGCTCGGGAGACATGAGGCCCCGACACTTTATCTCATGTCCGGGAGGCACGAGGCCCCGATGCATTTATAGCAAGAATTGATTATCTTTCTAGTGAAGTTCAAGCATTAATAATCGAGACAGCAAGTAAGACTCTAGCCCAACTATTTAAGGAATGAGTGGTGATACGCCCGGAAGAGCTCGGGTCATCCATGACCCGAGACAGTAAATGGATAGCACGGATCATGGTAAGTTTGCAAAAGGAGCTCATAAGTAGCCGAGCAGATGAGTGCTCGGGACGTTCTTTACCCGGGCAACCAGAGGCCCGAGCTCTCGGGTGATGACTCTCTACCCGGGATACATCGGTAATTGTACCGCACTCAAGTGCGAAAGCAGGTGATATCCTATCTCGATAAGCGTATCTGTAAGAATCGTTCTGATTTGACGTGATAGATAGGACATATCGGCGTGACATGAACTTTATAATATGTGGTTATAAGTGGTAAGTAGGTACTGAAAACAAGGAAAAATCATTATCTTCTTTTCTATAAATAAGCAAGTTTGTTTTGCATTGAATTCATTCACACATATACACACCAGTGGCATTTATTTTTCTGGAAAGCTACATGGATTTTCTTCATTTTCCACCTGCTAATTTAAGCATCGGAGTGGTCACGTCGGACACCCTTCCGGCGTCCATTCACGTGTTTGTTTTCATGTTTTGAGGACATCATTACAACTCTATTCTAGGAAGATAATCTTGATTTAGGATATATCTTACTGCTCATTTTTTCTTCGTCAACTTCATATCAGATCCGGTGGATTGCCCGACCCAGCTCACCATATTCAACCGGATCATATCAAGATTGATTTTATCTTAAGTTGATGAAGCAACCAGAGTTGCTGACTGATCACCAGTCCTTTCTTCCGAGAGCTCAACTCTTGAAGGATTCTAACAACAGTGATTGGTTTACTGATTGTAGTTTCTTTAGCAGAAACTTCAACATCAGATGAGTGTTGGTTTTTGGTCGAAGGTAACCGCTATTTCTTCTTTTGTGTTAGTCGACTGTAGCTCAAGTTCCTGTCTCTTAACTTTTACAATCATGGAGATGCACTTATCATCTATCTCCAGCTGGCTTATCACTGCAGCAGCATCTCTAACTGCAAGGCAATGTGCATCGAAATTCTCTCTATTTTTCTTGATGATCTACCTTAACACACTCTCCTGCAATTCCATCTCAATGAAATATCGCCAACAGTGCTTCAGAAATCAAATCAGTTAATTCATAAACCAAATTAGTTTATTATGAAATTCTCTCGACAAGTATCGTCTTCTCTTTAGCTTTTTGGTCCATGGAGGACAGTTCGGATTGAGTTGTCACTTCTTCTGGTTCGAGAATCTTGACCCCTTTCGGACTTGATATGAGAACAACTTAAATGAAAGCTGGACGAAACGACACGAAGACTATACTATGAAGTACAATTATATCATTTGTTCTTCTTGTTACTATTTTTTTTTTTGCATCTACGCTACGAATCACAGTTATATAATCTATAAAAAAAATATCAATTCGATCTACTTTTTTTTTATCATATTATCTTTTTACCTCTTTAACTTTATTCATAAATTGTATTATTAAATTTTATTAGTTTTTTTATATTTATTTTTAGAATTTAGTATTGTAAATTTCAGATTTAATCCACTAGTTTTGTGATTTTTTTATTATAATTTTAGTTTTTTTTTTTCACGTGATGCTGATATGATGAAAAAAATATCAATTTTGTCATTAAAATGATAAACATATTATTAAAATAAAAATATATCAAATCAAAATAGCAAAGATAAAAGATGAATGGCAAAAAACATATTTTCCATCGTATGATAATATAAATAACATTATTAATGTTAATTCAGATTTTATCCAATACGATAATGCATATCGTGCATCGAAATGTAGCATATTAGATATAAAATAAAAAATTTGCAATCGAACGTGGTGCCGTACCTAAAAGGAAAATTAAATTAACTTGAGAAAGCAAAATATATCTGTAAATAATTAATCTCGAACTTGAGTTAGATCTTCTTGCTTCGAATATTCGAAAGATTTAGAATATTTCTTGTAAATAATTAATATCGAACATGGTTCGGATTCATGTTATTTGAGAAAATTCTCCTCCTCAAACATTTAATTACTTTATAATAATAAATTTGTATGTTTGGAATAATTTTAACTCGTCTATGATATCATTTTCTCCATGAAAATCAATCATTAAAATATATAAGGATGTTTTTGTTAATTTTTCTTTTTGAGAGAGTTTGGACAAAGTTTTTTAGATGTAGAGAATTGGGATAAAATTAAGTTTAAGTTTGATAGATTTATTTTTAATTTTCTCATAATATTATTAATATAAATTCGGAGTTTATTCAATATACACCGTGCATATAAGCATATTGGATGAGATATAAAATAAAAAATTTGCTAACGTGGTGCCCGTACCTAAAAGGAAAATTAAATACACCCGAGAAAGCATTTGAGATCCGGAGATTTATTTGCTTCCCGAGAATAAGTACCCATTTAACCTACACGTTCACTTAGAGAGAGAAAATATCTGACTACGCATTTCAATTTTCACCTAACCAGAGGCTCCATTTTTCCAATTCAGTCAAGAAGTCAGGCGAGTTCTTCCATTTTATCTGTGTAAGATTCATTCATACTTTTGTGTCCTGTGTGTTTTGTTTTTCCTTGCGTTGTTGAGATGTATTTTTTTTTTAAAAAAAAAATTTGTTTCGGTTTGTGTAGCTAGATCTGAAGACAGTAAAGAGTTGGGTTGCGGTTGTTGTTGTGAATTCGGATACATATATGTTCGGCGTATGTGTTGGTTTTAATGAAACGGGGTGTTGATTTGCTTGGTTCTGGTGGTTATGGAGAAGATCTAAAATTCTGGTTGCTTGATGTGTTCTAAGTTTTAGTGTTCTCAGCTGCTGATTTGTTTAGATCCTTGAGTTTGATTTGGTTATTATTAAGATTACTTGACAGGAGAGAAATAGATTGAGTAAATTCAGTGTACAGTTAATTCAATGGAGACTCTGGTAGTTTCTCATCAAAGAAATCAGCATCGGGATTATGGTAGAGACCGTAGTCATACTGCTTCTAACTTTGGGTCCTTTGGATCTCCGCCTTGTAGTGGTTTTCGTGGCATCAATTGCCGGACATTCCATTCAGAAACTAAGTCACGTCCTACGCCATTGGAATCTTTCTCAATGATTCCAGTTATCAATAGGGCATTTTCTACTTCTTATTCTCCCAGAACCCCACCTTCATCTGTTTATAAGCAAAAAAACAACTACAAAAGTAATGCAAAAAGCAGCTCGATTCCGATTCCAATAAAGATTGAGTTTGAAAATGAGGAGCGGTCATTTGGAGATCAATTGTACTTCTCCGAGCGTTGGGCTGGGCCTGCATATTCCAATTCACCTCCCCCAAGTTCTTTACCCATGCCTAAGTTTTCCATACGCCCCAAAAGAACAGTTTCCCTTGGCTTACCTTCCTCAGCCTCTAAGATTGATTTGCGCCCTATAGCAAAATCTGCACCTGCTTCCCCAACAAGGGAGCGAAGACCCTCACCAAGCGATCTGTGTGAACTTTCGGATTCTGCGACATCGACACTTCGTCGCATGCTAAATCTTGATATCTCTGATGAATGAAGAAGTATCTGGGACGGTCTGTGCTTTTGTAAATAAATAAATTTTCCTCCTTTTAGTGTTTATGTTTTAAAAATAAAGCCCGTTGACAAGAGTAACTTGTTAGTTCTAGCGTTTTGAGATTTCTACTTAGTGACGGTTGTGGCTGTGCAAGAGCAAGTGATGGTTGGGGTTGGTCAGCTAGTTCTAGAAATCTGTGGAGGTTGATGTTGGTTTGACATCAAATGTGGTTTGGTCGGTCAGACATTGATATGGGAGAGGCAATATCTTTTAAGTTGAGGGCAGGATTTTAGATATATGACAAGCTGGGGTAGAACAGTGAATGGGATGGATATAATGAACTCAGTTGCGTATTTTCTTTTCAACCGAGTATATGTATTACTTGGAGGAGACTGCATGTTGTTGGATGGCGACTGTTGAACTTTCCAGTGTGACTTTCTCTCAGGATTGTTAATTGTTATTCCCCTCCTGTTTAGATCGCATTAATGTCTTTCCTTCTGCTTGCACGTAGTGTACAACCATGATTTCGTTTAAGGCCTTCTTACCTGTAACCTAGGCCCTGTTTTTTAGTTTCATACCACATAAGTATCTTTTGATGTTTCCCTTCATCCAAATTCTGGGGTCAATAGGTTTTCTGTCTTGTTTCTATATCCTTCTCTCCTGTTTCTGTTTTCTGTGAGATTAGATCCTTAACTTCTGTAGTTCTGTATCTTTGTTATGCAAAGATGTCTTCTCCCCCTCACTATCTTTTCTGGTTTTTTTAAAGAAAAAAGGTGAGGAAAGTAGGGACAAGGTAATCTTTGTGCTTGTAGCATTCGCTAAGTCTTGATCCAAATTCCGATACGTGTTCGCCTATTTATCTTTGTCGAGAATGAGGTGTATCAGATCTTTTTCATCCTTATTCCATACATCATTAAGAACTGTTGATCATACTCAGCGGTTCACAGGTAATTGTTTCAACAATTTTACAATATTTTTTTCTCGATGTGTTGCATATCCGGGCTTACACCTTGTTTCCTTGTTTTTGCCAGTTTATTCTGATCAGAGAATGGGCTGAAGAACTGTGTCAGTAACTATCCTATTACTTATCTTTGTGGCCATATCTATGTGTACTGGTTTTCAGTTGTGTCTTGTATCCAGTCTTTGTATCTGAAGATGATCTATCTATTATCTAGATATGCAGTTTGATTTAGTCCGTATTGGATAACAATTTTTATAACGCATGTTTCAAAATCGGACCTTCACTTCCCAGCTTCTATTTTTCTTGTCCAATTTGATACTACAGCTACCGTTTATGACTGTAGTCATCATCTCGATTCTCGCCTATTGTTAACTGTTTCTTTATACCACACAGATATCGTAAAGAAACAACCAAACTTTCACTAAAACAGCTAAAAATCGAGAAATGAGTTCACGTTGGTTCAGTGTTGCTCTCGTCCATATGGAACCGGATTATGCGTTTCCAGAAGCAAAATGTATGCAAGATACAAGATTTGTCTAAAAATAAAAAATTAAAAAAAAAAAAACGAGATTTGTCTTTACTGCAGGACTGTTTAGGTATCTAGTGTTGAGTGATACCATTGATCAATCATTTGTGGAGCCATTGGATGAAGTTCTTTGCGTAAAAATCGATTCCTTTTGAAGATGCTCGGTATCTCGTGAAGCAACAAAGAGAAGCATAGAAAATGTCGAAGTTCTATAGTTATGAAACGTGTGGTTTCTTCATTCCTTGTTGACAACTGCTTTCATGGCTACAAAAGCTTCCTCTCCCCTGATGAAATTTATTTTCTCCGTTAGTTAACAGCTATCAATGTCTCAAATATTGAAGCGAAGAAACTGATGTTTGGGGCTGGAAACCAAATTTTTCATACAATTCAGCGCGCTAAAACTTTTAACGCAACACATGAAAAACAGCACCATGCGCATTCCCAAGATGCAAGGATTGTAGCAATATATCATTTGAAGAACGTGTCTAGTCCCATGTCATCAACTATTCCGAAATAACAATTTGAAATTTCAAAAAAATTATAAATAAATTCCATATGATTTGAGCAATTTCACCTTTGGCCGCTATTCCTCACGTCTGCAATCAAGTATTCAATAAACTTTTGGTGGCACTAACCTGTTAGTTCAACTTCAATCATCTTTGCCTTGTTCAGCAGACAAGAAATCCAGGGATTCAGATTCCAAAACACTGCTTTGGAAGTCATGTTCCATTTTCTTGATATCAAACAATTCAGGATCATTACCACACCAGCTCTCCACGATGCAATCATTGAATATATGAGTTGTTTTTGGGTTAGGTCCATGAGATATCACACGAGTATAATTTTCACACATCTCCATTTCTTTCAAAGAAAGCTGCCTCGAAAATTTCCTCACTAGGGTGCTGGAAGACGGGCTAAACACCATAGGCTCACGAGTCTTGATTCCGAAATCACCGAGAGAATCAGGTGATTCGGGCGGGGACTTTGTCCTGGGAATTTCAACATTAGGCTTTGCTAATAGAACCATTCTGGTTACTGGTTTGGAGATTTTTTCATCAGTTTTTTGTTCGTTTATCGAGTCAATCAAGGCAAGTCCAAAGGCTTTTGGCTCTAGTATAACCCCTGAACCTTTGCTGATGATTTCAGGCAATAAGGATAGGGTACTTGACAAGTTTTTTCCTGACAAAATTGTATGAACAAAATCGGGTGAATTCTGGGGGTCAAGAACCGAACTTGGACTGTCTACAATATTTTCTGAATCCGAAATGATTTTTGACAAAAGCCCATTGAAAAATCTTGGAGAACCCAAGTAAGATGGTGTTTGTTTTTTGGTATCAGTAGAAGGGAATGAGTTTTGCTCCGCCATCAAAGCTTGTTTGGATGTCACAATTCTTGATCTGTTCCTCAGCATGAGCAAAACCAATCAACCAATCAACCCGTTCACTAAAATTTCACCCAAGATTCCGTAATTTAACTGTAAAATATTCCAAGATATAGTTCACGAATCACCAATACTGGATAAAAAATTAAAGGGAAAAAAAAACTTTTTTTACAAATAAAGATCAGCAGCAAACCTGGAATCTGTGACTTTATTCATTTCATGACTGATTCCTGAAGAAGCACATGAAAAATGGAAGAGACTTCAACTTTTCTCTGTAAGAAGTTGGGATATCTTAATTATTAAATCTATCAAAAAGTCGAGCAAACTTTGCTAAAATCTCATGAGCTTCCATTTTTAGAACAGTGACAGATGAATGGAAGAAAGTGCCAATCCTGTTTCCTTTTTCTCTGTTATGTGGTTGGATTAACATAACCTTAACTTATTCTTCATCATTGAAAGAGAGAACAAATTCAAGCGGCTCTGCTTTGGTTTAGTGATCAATCAGATTCAGCAAACAGATGCTATTTTAGGATTTTAAGGTTCATTGTTGTTATTGAGTTTCAGGAATCTGGAAAAAAAAAAACAAGAGAGAAAAAGAAGCCAATATGGATTTTTTAATGTAACATTTTAAAGGCTTATACTGCCAAATATTACAATATTAATTTTTTTTGATCTTATATAAAATATGAAAATATTCAAAATCAAAGTTTTTTAGTCTAATAAACAAAAAAATTCGTCATATCAGTTAAATTAATCTAAACCATCCAATCTGTAAATTACCTTGGTATAATATAAAACCTTTTTTTTTTTTTTGAGTGGATGTGGAGAATTATTTCAAGTGGCTAGTATTTGTTTTGTTGAGAATAATAATAAAAAAATAGTATTGTGCAAGTCATTTTCTTGATGCACATGCATATGATTAATTATATATATATGTGCAACTTTAAGCTCTCAATTAAGATTATCAGTAAATAATTGATCGAACTATTAATTCATTGCTTGTTTTCTAATATAACAACACTTTTTTCATAGAATTATAGTCACAGGTACTACTTTAAGTAATCCAAACATAATTAATTAATAATATATTGATGAATAGGTCTCTTGTGAGATGGTCTCACGAATCTTTATTGTGAGACGGGTCAACCCTACCGATATTCGCAATAAAAAATAATACTTTTAGCATAAAAAGTAATATTTTTGCATGGATGACTCAAATAAGAGATCTGTCTCACAAAATATTACGCTCACACAAGTTTTTATCTATATTCATTAACGAAGTTTTTTTAATGGATTTTTTTTTTTTAAATGATGAAACAATTTTAAAATTATACACACTCGGAAATGTATATGCAATATTAAATGACAATGTAGGCCAAGTCAAATATGATATTTTCAATTATGACAAATCAATTATTTGCAGATAAACATCAATGTAAGTCGAAGGTTAATTGGGAATGAATTCTTGTGATGTACGACTAGAAAACGATGCTTACCTAAAACCAAGCGCCAATCATCACATACATATATAGTAACAGTTTCTGATACATTAAATAAATAAAACATAACTTGGAAAATTAGATTAAGGGCATAGTCGATTATTTAAACTAGCCACCGAGGCACATGCGTTGTGTGTGTCATGAATATATAAAGCTAATATATTAAACATTCATTACACTTAGTCATCATCACACCAAAATATTTTGTATTTGAATCATGAGAGACAGTGAATTCCAAAATGTAAATAAATCTGTCAAACTCAATTTGTTACCTTACATGATATATGTTTTGTTCATTAAAAATATTATTCTTTTGAAGCCATTATATCATCTCAGCTAATAAAAAATAAAAAATATATAAATAAATGCATTACACATGTATAGTGGTTCTACAGTGAACACCACAAAGAATGTAGATTGAATTATGAAGCACAAACCTTCTTGGTCTTCCGTCAACTGATGAGCATTTTTGTTCAGTTTCTTCTGGTGCAAAATTGAGGCACCAAAGCAGCAACAGCCCATGTCCCTGTATGGTTTTATTGCGCTAATCCACATTTTATTCATGGGTACATTATAAAAAGAAGCACATTATAAAAAGAAGGTTAATAAAATAGAATACAGCTGACTCAGAATTCAAGTCACGAACCTCTTTCACCAGACAATTGTAAATTGTATTCTGAGACACTGGTTGTTTATATACCTATAGAGTTTCAACTGAAGGAATCTCCATAGGTAAAGAAATCTAAGACAAAGCTCTCTGGAGGAGAAAAAAATGAAACAAATAGAGTTTCAACTAAAGAAATCTCCATAGGTAAAGAAATATATCCAAGTCGCGTTGTTACTCTCCAAAATTGTAGTGAAGAAAAAAGAGAATCATTATTGGAAAAAGTAAATATTTAGTCAATAACTGAAAACATGGAATTGTCATCCTATGATGGGCCAACAAATGTCATGAGTTTAGATATACCTGTTGCATGGGCTTCCGTAAGTTCTGCTCATGTAGAATTGGAGCCAAGAAGTAATAGTCTTGGTCGCCTGGAAAACGAAGATAACAGGATTGACGCACAACTCATAAATAATGAAGCTAAATTTGAATAATATCATGTTATTATATAAAAGGAGTATATGACACTCATTATAATAACAACATTGCAAGTATAGGAGGATAAGCATGTAAATCAAGACAAAAGCCCAAGATGGATTAAAATCTATAAACCAAAATGTAAATCTGTCTGTAAACTTTATAATAAAACAATGTATATGAAGACCTAATATAATGATTTAGTGACTCTGTTGAGGATATGTGAAAGATTAAATCATAGGACTTTGAAGCTTGTAATAAATACATTATAGCCTGCAAGATCGAAACGAACAAACTAATTTCATATGATCACTAATATAAATCAACATATTATTTCATAGAATATAAATTTATTTGTTATTAAAAAACGAACCAGATGAAGATGTGGGCAAATAGATATGATCCATTGAATTGAGTATGTTATTTCTACAAATACTTTGTTTGCAACATGTTTCTTTCAGCTTTTGAGAAGAAATCACAAAAAAAATTCAAACATTGTACTTTATGCTTTATCTTTTTAATTACACATCAATTTTTCAAAAAAAGTAAATTTCGAAATCCAAACCTATCGAGTATCATCTAGAACATGTTTGCTACTTTGTTTCCAGAGCAGCTTTGATTAGTGAAGTTATGCTTCTTAGAAAAGGATGATGTCTCATCAAAGCTACAATCATTTCACGGAAGAGCAACAACGAACCAGCCCACCATTTATTCATCACTTCAGAATTGCAAGTGGACATATTTTTATTCATTATTTCCAAGAATCTCCCAACACACCACAAAAATTCAAAAGTCCAGTGGGATGATAAAAATAAAAGCTTTACCCAAATTTAACATTCAACTATATATCATTTCATTCTGCAAAAATACTCGCCACAGAAACACAGTAAAACACATCAAATAACGATGTAATTTCACGCCCACCTGGGAAAAGCAGGCTCTTGGTCTTATGTTGGGCTTGAAACTCCAATAATTGCCACAACTCAGGCTCCAGCTCTGCCCACAAAAAAAAATAACTTAAGAAATAAAGATTGCCGGTGAAAACAAAAATCTAAGCTGTTCAAATTCGTGTCTCAGACACAAAAGTGAAATGAAAAATTAATACAGAGTTGGGCTAGCGAAAGTGAATGTCTGTGATAGTGTGTGTAGTAATAGCACTTAACATATCTTGTTTGAACAATAAGGAATCATGTATAGCAACTCGCTAAAATAATCACAAACCATACCATATAAATAATGGGGGAAAAACCACAGAGTATTCATTTTTGTCGCCCTTCAGAAAATTTAAGCAAATTTAGAATGTTTGTAGTGAAAAGATTAATGGTAAAAAAACCATAACCAACATTATTAACGGTATTTCATAGAAACAATAACCAACATAAATAGCAAAGAGCAATGCAAATCAGAATTGAAGCAAATACTCAATAGATTGAAAACATTAAAATTCACATTTTTTCATAGAACAGTACCAGCTTTGACGTATTGGCACAATTCGAGAAGAAGATAGTATGTTAAGAAAAAATAAAAGCATTAGAAAGGAAACTGATGCGTAAAGAAATTTTGCTTGAAACAAATTAAAACAAAAACTGAAACATAAATTTATTGTTTTAGATTTAATCAAATGATGGTAGTCATCCTGATTATATATGTTTGTAATATAAGTCTGGAATTTTAAATAGGTGAATTTTGAATGACACATGAAACTGAAATGAATTTCACAAATATTTTGCTTCTAGTTGATCATAAAATGAGATGAAAAGGTAATGGGGTGCTCCCAATTTGTGATGTTCGAGTGAAATGAGTGACTTAGTAGCGTTTTTTTGTACATAGGTTTCTGGTGAGTACTCGATGATCAAGGCTGGAGGGGTTCTTAAAATGATTGATGAGGAGAAAGTGATGATGGAAGCTCTGTTATGTCTTAGTCGTGCTGGAGCAGATATCATTCTCACCTATTTTGCTCTCGAAACAGCTAAATGCCTGTGCACGGAGAAGAGGTGACGTCGTCTCGATACGGGCTATGTGGTCATCTAACAGAAACACTCGAATGCAATGCTTAAGTTATTCTAACGCGGACGTGGTCGATCAGGCTGTACTGAATTTAGCAGTATGCTTTTTATTGGAATTCTAATGGTTGTTTTGGCAAATTAACTTTCATCAAACGGTTCACTAAGAAATCGTATTGGTCTATGAATTATATCACTGCAACACAAATACTTAGCAAAGAGTAGAAAAATAAAGATAGATCGACTTAGAAATGAATCGGGTTTCTGATCACGGAACATCATTCAAATAAAAATAAAGTACACAGGCCATTCATCCTGTTATGAATTTTGCCTAAGCAGAAACGATAACAATGACACTTAATTCATTACGTAGTGCATTCTTCAAAACTGACGCGTACAGATATTTTGCTTGAAACAAATCTATGTCTAGCTGCCAAAAAAACAATTTGTTTCTGTAACATACAAAATCTAGTAGCCATAACAACCAATTTCGTTTAATTCGAACGTGCCGTTTCAACCCGACATTAAACGCAATTTGATATAATGAGAAGCCGAAATTCAACCCAAAAATAGGTTACCTCAATCAAATTCAACATTGAAATTTCAGTATTGAAATGCGGATCTCAAAACGAATAACAATCAGATCGGTTGAGAGTTGAGAGGAAGATATTTGCGAACTTACCACAAAACACTTATGATTTATTGGCCGGGAAAGTGAATTTGAATCGGCAGACAGGACACCAATGGATGTGGTTTTTGGTTTCTCGAGGCTTCAACCGAGTATATGTTGGAGGAGACGGTGCAGAGTGAAGCGAAATCTATGAAGGTAAAGCAACAATATATGAGAGAATTGTACCTCCACCTCACTTTTTCTTCGATCTTCGTGAACTAATCTTGAAAAATCATGTGCCGCCCCATTTTCTAATATTCAATTCTACACACAGGGTTTCGTACACGCTTAGATTAGAGACAGTGGAGAGGGAGGGAAAAAGAGAAAGAAATAGGCCCATAAATTTCGGTGGGTTTGATTATATTTCTTCGCCTCTCTTAAAAGGGCAAAAGAGGCAAGAAATTTGGTGTCCTCGAAGAAGCGGTTTTTAAAACCTTCTCAGCTTTAATAAAATAGTAGAGATGCACACATTGGTTTTGATACTCTGAGCCCATATTGTCGAGCATTTTATGAGTTTCGCAAAATGTTCACATGAAGATCTGTAGAATATTATATCAACCATTATCTCACACACATTTTTTAATATCGAAAAAAATGTTGTATTAAATATTTTCGCGATATTCATATAAACATCTCGCGTCGTCCATAAACTGCCCAACAAGATGTGTCTGTAGTACCCATATATATGTGTGTGTATGTATGTATGTATAAGGTAAAGTTTTGATTAAATCATGTGGGATAATCTTTAAATCATTAACTTGCTTTGAAATATTACAATGGATTTCAAATACATAATCTCTCAAATCATTCCTCAAATGTCTTCTTTCAAAATAAATCCATCAATCCAAATATAATCTTAAATAATTTGAATTTTGGCTTGTTATTGCATGGTTATGTTAATTAATAAATATCATATTCAAATCAATTAAAAGAACAAAGTCAAAGGAAGATTTAAAACAATGCAAGAAATGAAAATTCAGCCTTATTTTTAGCATAAAATTTATTATATACACCGGCCTATAGGACCGATTTCATTTTAATTGTTCGTAATGTATGGATGATTATTTGCACATAACATGTCGTCAAGAATTCATTTGACTCATATCTAATTCAATCACACTAAAAACTCTAATAAAAATTAGGGAAAAACGAATTTTTGTTTTATATATATATTTTTTGTGATATTGGTATTCTATGTTGTTAAATTTGAGTATTAATCTCGTATCTTAAAATTTTTATCAATTTTAATTTTTTTTCATCTAATGCTGGTGTAACATTACACAAGTTAACACCACGTTGGTGTCATAGTTGCACCACATTGAAAAAAGATTAAAATTGTAAACACAACAAAGATAATTTGGACGTTTTTGTTTTTCACATAATATTAATAAATATATAATATTGGATGAATACATACATTATTTAATAGAAGAGATCGGTTTAAAAATTTATTATCATCAAGGCTTTCGAATAATTTTTAATCGAAAATTATTTTTGTATTTTGCAAATTCCACATAGTAAAATATTTATACAATCTGATAAAATTTCTCTACGCTCATTTTTTTACTCAAATTCTGAGTGTCCGTGCAATAGATAAATATAAGATTAATATTTTTTTTAAAAAAAAATATTATTTTAGGATAGATAGTAAGTAAGACAAGATATATACATCTCGTCCGAGTCTTTTGTTATTTCCATGTTTACCATAATCTTAATTGGATTTTCGTTAAATATTATATGCGTAGTGACCCATCCCGAATCACATACTAATCCTAATTTAATAGCATGCATGCAATTTACTTAATTAAAACATAAAGAGTTAACATTGGAACTTATAAACTTAATTATTATACAACCCCATCGAATAATGCATGTAAATACCAAATATTGTACAACCATATCGAAAATAATATCAAAAATCCAGATGCCAAATGAACTAGGAAAGTCATTCCAGGCATAGCCACTCCTACCAGCTCAACGTCTGCTTTCGATAGGTCAATCTAACTAAGTTCTATTCCGTGGAATGTGATGTTCAAATGAAACGAAAAACGCGAGCGATAAAACTCCCTATACAAGAATATCATTTGTTGAGGCACAAATTTATTAACATCATGTAAATGATATTTAATATTAAGACTAACTCCCAAAATATTACATTTTTTTGAACTCCTAAATATGATATCAAAATAGAAATTTTAAAAATAATTTTTTGTAATAGTTTTTATGNAACACGAAAAACTCAGTGTAGAAAACCCTAACTCAGCTTCTGCTCCTGTGAAAATGCGGGGAAAGCGCAGCCGAAACGTTGCTTCATCCACTCAACATGCGACGTCTCTTGAAACGGACGCCTCTGCTTCCATGGTCCCGGTGAAGGTTATGAAGCCATCTGAAGCCGAAGCCGAAGCCGACGCCGCCGAGCCGAAGATTGTGAAAGCCGTTTCGACGCTGGTGCATCAGAGTGCTGGTGAATCTGATCAGCTTAAAATGGGCGGTTTTCTGGAGAAATGTCACTATTGCCAGAAGCGGATAGCGCAGAACTCGGAGGTCTTCATGTATAGGTAAAGGGAACTTGCTCGGGGTTCTAATATAATTAGTATTCGGCCTCGATTAGAATGAATGAAAAGATCATGGAACTGTGCTTGTTGCTTCTGAATTTTATGCTTTGATTTGTTAAGTACATTTTATGCTCTCGCTGTTTTATAGTTTCTTTATCCATTTTTTGATCTTCGTATTCTATTGCTTCCATTTACTGCTTTGTGGAATGAGCATCGATTACTAGGGAGTTTATTGTCTTGTAAGTCAATTAACTTGGTCACCCCTATGTGAAATTAATAGCTTTTTAAAACCACGTGTTCTAAAAAGGAGGCATATTTACCCCTTTTGTTAGGGCATTTTTAAAAGCACAGGGTCGTGAAAGATCATTCACTAGTTTGTAAACCGGTAATATTCTTTTCTAGGTTTTCCTAGGAGGGGTGCTATTTGCTACTCCAAGAATCCATTGTACCTGTTTTATTTCTTCATTAGGAACTTGAATTTTACCGTTTCTCAGCGGTTCGATGTGGTGTTCAGAATTTTCCATCTTGACAATAATATATCTTCGTCATGTCATCATGTCATCATTTGATCAATACAATATCATTTGAGAAACTTGATGAATCAATTGGTTGGCACTATCAAGGAATTCGACCATTTTACTTGTCTACTTTATTAATGCATCTCTCATTATGAATGTCATATACAAAGCTATCTGCCCAAGATCCTCTAGATTATATATATTTCTATGCATTAGAATTGCTCAAGTTTCTGTGTTCAATTTGATGCAGTAATCTCTGTGCATTTTGCTCTGCTGAGTGCCGGGACTTTCAAATTGCAAAAGACCAATTAGTGCAGAGACAATCAGGAAATCCCCGGGAGAAGATAGTTCCAGGCCCGGGGATTTACAATGTGAAGGGTTAGTCTTGTTCTTATGATTGATGTCGAATGCAAATTACGTCAACTCGTCAAATACTAGATACAGATGCATACAGCTGTCGATATTTTGGTGATCGGTTTATGCTTCTGCTTGGATAGGATTAGTTTTACTTATATTCCATATTACCATATATCTTTACGATAGAAAAACTGTTTTTTCCAGCTTCTAGAAGAACTCCCCTGACCCTAGAACCCCTGTTTACGTCCGGGTTTCTATGTTAGCATATTTACAAAAGAGTAAAACTAGGTGTACCTCTTTTGTTTCAGCTGCTAATCGGAAGTCAGACGTGGTACAATTATATGTTACAACCTTGATCTGCTCAGGCTTTTAAACTTTACCTGAAGCATGAGTATCTATTTCATCTGCATTTCGCTTTTATGGTGCCTTAGCAAGCTAGACATTTGATTTCTTTGACATTTATTTTAGTGGCACTGCCACTGATCTTGGACAAGAGTTCTGTGACACCGCAACATCACGTCATGCAAGGGTAGTTTGGAAGTTAAATCGCTGTCGTAGAAAAATGGGGCGTTTTTCAGTGAACATCCCCAAAACAAAAATGAGAGTTTTCTGTTGTCGGACAGAGGGATATTTCTAGTTCCGTAATTTCTGGCTCATGATTGCTCAGTGCAACTCAGTAGATGAGTGGTATGAATACAAATAACCGAGGTTGTGCTTGGATTGATCCTTCACTTGTTTGGATGGACAAAATTCAAAAGAATTTTGAATGCACTCTATGTCAAGGTAACCAATTTCAATAGAAATTGTGGTGGATTTCATGGAACCCAAGATTGGTGTAATTTGGTGTAATTTGAAATGCATTCTTCAAATTATTTCTTAAATCAAATCCTTTTTCTAAATCAAATCAATTAAACCAAGTTCATCTTGAGAGAATTTTGCGGTAGTTTTGTCGATTCTATAACGATGTTCAATAGCTAGAGTTGTTTCTTGAAATGGAAAACTGTCGTAGTGACTCAGGAGGATTTTAGATTGTCCCGTTGATAATTTTTTTCATTTAGCCTAATGGGAACATCATACACATAGGATCATTATATGTGATCATCATGAATCACGAAAGTTTTTTAAACGTTAAGTAGTTCATTTCAAGTTTACACAAAAGAAGGAAGAAATCAGGGATGGATTGATGGAGACACCAATTCTTTGTTTGCCCATGGAGTGTCACGTAGTTTCACCACGGCATTGTCTTTATTTTGTTAAACTCTTTTCCATGTATTCGCCATTTACTTTCACCAGAGTATTTATTTATTTGTCAAAAAACTTATATGAGATGGTCTCATATATCAATTGTGTGAGACACATATCATATTTGACCCGACTTATGAAAAATTATTATTTTTTATGCAAAAAAAATATTATTTTTCAAAAAACTCATATGAAACGGTTTCATACATCAATTTATGAAGTTTTTTTTTCTGTGCAAGATAAACATGGATAGATACAGATTGAGGGTCGAAAAAGAAAGAAAATTGGAGCCTTAAATGCATATAACTAAAAAATTAAATGTATCACGAGAAGATTAAAGAAGGCAAATCACCTTCATAAATGATGCCTTGTTCTTGATGTCGAACCATTTTTTGACGAGCGTTTTAGGCCATGAAACCTTCGCCAAAAATACCAGCATCATAAATCTCAAAACAAAAATACACAGAAGCAACAGATTCAAGTAAATCCCATCATGTCTACCATCAGTCATTCAGTTGTGCGTCTTCAGCTGGCCACGGGCTGTCATCCATCCCAGCGCAGGTCATGTCGTCCAACGACGGGGCCAAGATTTAATGGGCAGCACAGCACAAAAGGCACATAAGCAAATTTTAAACTTGGGTAAACAACATAAATTCCAGAAACTGTCTTCTTTATGGCAAATGGCTGGTTGGATCCCCACCACCGAAGAGGAAGGCCGTAGCCAGCGGCGTCCAATCTTGTTAAAAAAGCTCTGCCTAACAAGTACTGAATTTCTCCCCACATGATGTATTACGAAAGTGCATCTTCATGAATTCAGATAAACCAGAGTATCCATACTAACTAAAAATAGGATAGTTATTTTTTCAGCAATTCATGTTATCAGGAAGCTTAAGCATCTGTCATACTACCACACAGACCAGCAGAAAATCATGTGCTTTATATCAGAAAGTAATAAGAGAAAGTACCATGCAAGAGTTCTCTTATTCAAAGTGAAGAATTCAGTTTATTTATACATCAGATAACTACCAATCATTTTTTTACTCATCGGTACGACCACTAACTGATATATTTGTATATCTATCCAACGAACTGATGCATATGTTTACACTAGAAATAATAGAAAAAATATGTTGAAGTAATTAAAATTTGAAATAAAATTAGTTAACTCAACAAAAGATTATGATAATAGTATTGTAAATTTTGACAATTCTTTTTAATTAGCATATGTAACTAATTTGAAAAAACAAAAAACAAACATATTTTTTTAATTTTCAAAAAGATTTGGACTACTAAAATTTTTCTCATATCTTTTTTATCATATTTTTTTTTGTTATTTGTCATATTCTCTCAATAATGCATATATTTTATTATAATATTCAATTATTACAATTTTTTTTGACAATCAATGATATGCAATTTTTTATTTACAATGTTGTTTGATTATTATTATTTTTCATGTAAATTGACAAAAATTTCTACTGGATGTTTTTACTTTCTTAGTCACTTTTAATTTATTAGACACTTATACTTTATAACATATAAATTACACATTATTATTAGAGGTGAGCAAAATTTCGGTTAAACCGAATTAACCGATTTTAATTTGGTTCGGTTTTCATCGGTTATGAAAATTAATTCGGTCGGTTCGGTTATTGCTAAATATTTCGGTTCAATCTGATCATGACTAATTCGGTTCGGTCGGTAACAAAACCGACCGAATGCTCATCCCTAATTATTATAACAATCTATCATCATATAAAAAGTACTGATTGATTGATTTTAAAAAATATTGATTAAATGTTGTCATTTATTTACAATTTATAATAATAATATTTTTGCCAATAAATCTTCTTTTTACTGATTCTTATGACACTTATTTTAATATTTCATATCAACTCATAAGTATAATTAGCACAATCAAATTACTAATGTCATATTGATATTACCTCCAGAAAAATAATATATTTAATTTTTCTAATTGTTTAAATATCTTAACGGGAACATTTGTGTACTCTTATCTTGAGAAAAATTCATTGTATTTATAAAGTTTGAACGGTAAATATAACTTTATAGTATACATTTAATTTGAAAACTGAATTCATAGTATGACAAACACTTCTTCCATTTCTATTTTTTTGTGTAACCCAAAAGATTTAATATTTTTTCTCTTTTATCTTCTCCAACTCACTGTAAAAAGTTTTTAAAAAATATTTATATCTAGAAAAATATTTTTATTTATTGTTTTTCTTGTGTATATATTTTGTTATATGTGAACATTAATTCTACTTCATTGTCTTAAATGTCATATATCTTTACTATATAATTTGTGTACATTGAAGATGAATAAGTTCATTTTGCAGTTTTTTATTACCTGGACTTAAGTTGATATATTAATATGTGATATACATATATATAAGAATTTTTAAATTCAATTTATTTACAATGATTTTTCATAACAAAAGCCAACTCAAAATAATAAAATTTAGGATTGATAATTATTTTAATTATGATATAAAAATAATACGTGGAGATTTTTTTTTGACATTTTAGTTGCAAAATATAGTGATAAATGCATGTAGGTGCACTATTTCATTGTGGCAATTATAACTTTATATAAATATCTTATTTCTCACTCAAGGATCAAAATTTTTTATTTTTTATTTTGATTATCGACAAATCCAATATTTCATTTAAATGTTTTTGTTAATAATATTTACATGAGTTTTATTTTGTATTTATCTAATTTGAAAGTGATAAATTATAATTCAATATATAATAATATTTGAAAACTGTAGAATGCTTCTAAATTTAAAAATCGAGTAACATGTAAGGGATCAATTCAAAACTAAAAGTTGATGCAACCTGTTTCTTCTAGCTCTACAATCGAATAATATAGGATCGAGTGTTTGTCGCTTTACCAAAAGCAATAACTGATGGCAACTATGCAAGTCAAATCTTTAATTAAATCACACAACAGATCAAGCGACTACCCATCGTAGACAATTATTGTACCAAACAATCAATCTCCTAATAATTGCACCAATTGCAATCAATGAAATTCAAAGTCACGATCTTGGCTCTGATACCAATTGTAGGCTCAAGCGTTTAATGTTATATCAAAACCTATAGATTATGGTAACAGTGCAAATCAAATATTTTAAATAGTACAAGTAATCATGATTAGAAGTGATGCACGCAAACAATATAAAATTAATATGTTTTAAAATGTTAATATTGAAGTGTCGAATAAATGTATTAAATCATTATTTAAGAACTTTTAGAAAAACAATATACATCATAATTCAGATTTAAAGATTAACATACAAATAAAGAATTGCGATGAATATCTTATAAAATAAATGGTGTTAGCCCAAAAAAATTAAATATGATTATTGTAAATGAATTTTTCTTAATTAATTAGAAAATTTTCAGCAAATGCGCCAAATTAATTAGAATGTTTTCAATATAGTATGTCGATAAATGTTTTTTCATATGAGTTAGTGATTGAGTCCTTATGAACATTTAAAAAAAATGTGTCTTTAGTTATAGTAACGGTGTCTTATAATTTAAAATATTAAATGAAACAAATTTTCAAGATAAAAAATTAATTAAGAAATTCAATAATATGTGATTACTCAATTAGTTTAATTGACATGCTCTTTATTTTGCTGATTTAATAGATGTTAAATCCACAATCACTGAGTTTGACAAGAATTTTTGTAGAATAAAATAAAATTAAAATAAATTATTTGATTGTATATGTTATAAAATTTTGTATATTTCATATATGTATGATTTATTTCATTTATAAGGTTGAAATTTTATATATTATGATATAAGATTTGTTATGCATCCTAACCTCCATAAATTCATTAAAAATTTATTTGTTTATATTTTAATTCTTGTTACCACATAATTTTGGTTTCGTCCAAGACTTTGTGTATTCGTTTGCTTGAATCTACTGTTCCACATTTTGCTAAGACTCAGAACATGTCAAACATGAAAGTATATATTAATTTAAAGATATGATACTACTTATCTATTTCAATAAACGTGTTTATTATTCACAATACTGATAAAAATAAGTTAAAAATAATCTGTTGACGAACATATATATTGTCAATAATCCGAAAACACATTTCAAATGTCAACTTTGACACTCAATTTTCAGTGACTACCAAAATATCTGAACAACCCATAATTTATGGACAAGATACTAACATCTTAATTTTAAAATCAAGATGATATTCTTCCTTTTACATGAAGAATTGATAAAAGAAATTCGATATTATTAGATATATAGATATTTAATATAAACCCGTGTGAGCTCATTTAGGCCCACCTTTAAATAGGTTGACAAAATTTCAACCCAACCCATTTAAATTGTTTGGTAGTGTTAGCCAATCGACGGACCCAACTCAAATTGATGGGTCTAATCATAACGATCATTTACCTTGTTTTATTCAAATAATTTATAAATATAAACCGCCAAAAAATGTTGGTTGAAATTTTTTTTTATTTAAAAATATAAATTCTAGCCAGCGGTTATAAAAAAAGAGATTTAAAAATTAGAAACTTTTTTTTTTTTTATAAAAATGGTATATTATAATAAATTTTTTAACCATATTTTATTAAAGAAATTTTAAATATAAACCTTTGCAAAAAAATATTTTTTTAACTCATAAGTTATAGCCAACGTCACAACAAAAATAAAATAAAATAACGAGGACATGAAAAAAAATAATTAATAAGATATCAAAAAAAATTCACAATTCAACAATGAACTATTTCTAAACTTTAATTAATTAAATTGATATAATGAAAAGAAAAATAAAAAAACTAAATCATTGGATTAAAATTAATATATTGTAATGTGGGTAGACAACAATAAAAGCAAACAATTAATAGTAACATCACAATTTTAAAATCAAGAAGATAATCTCCCCTTTATATGAGGAATTCATGATTGAAAAGCGATAATAGTAGATATATTGATATTTAATACAAACTCGTCCGGGCTCATTTAGTCCCACCTTTAAATAGGTTGACCAAATTTCAACCCAACACACTTAAATTATTTGACGATGTGGGCCAAATAGACGAACCCAACCCAAATTGACGAGTCTAATCACAACGATCTTTTACCATGTTTTATTCAAATAATTTATAAATATAAACCGCCAAAAAATGTTGGTTGGAATTTTTTTTTATTTAAACACATAAATTCTAGCCAGCGGTTATAAATAAAGAGATTTAAAAATTAGAAACTTTTTTTTTTTATAAAAATGGTATATCACAATAAATTTTTTAACCATATTTTATTAAAGAAATTTTCTTTTGCAAAAAATTTTTTTTAAAACTAACAAGTTGTAGCCAAAGTCACCAAAATAAATAAAGAGGACATGAAAAAAAGTATTAATAAGACACCAAAGAAAATTCATAATTCAACAATGAACTATTTTTAAATTTTAAGTAATTTAATTGACGTAAGAAAAGATAAATAAAAAAATCTAAATCATTTGATTAAAAATAACATATTATAATGTGAGTAGACATAAAAGATATCAAATATTAATTTACATAATAAAAAAAATAAATAAATCTAAATTGATAATGTGGGTAGATAACATTAAAAACAAGTAATTAATAAGATAGAAAACATTAAAAACAAGCAATTAATAAAACAAGTAATTAATAAGGAGAGAAATGGAAATTCACATATAAAGTCACATATTTATATATAATAATAATAGATATTCGTAACACCTACAACAGTGAAAAGTCAAATGTAAATGAAACATTTCACACTTGACGGCCAGAAAGTTATGCATCAACAGAGTAATTTGCGCGGGTGTTTCGACCAACACACATCGGTTTGACAGAAGGAGAATCTGAAAGAGTCGTTCTTTTTTTGTTCTCTCACAGAATTATGGCTTGGAGTTGGGAGGAAATGAGATTGGGCCATTTATTCCCTTTGTCATATGATCCCACAACCAAAATATCAACATAACTACAGCACAGGAGCGAAACACCCCCACAAGTCGACGGTAATTGTGGTAATACAACTAGATCTCCACGACTCCACCACATTGACAATGATAAATATATTATCAGATCGAGCTCTTACTATAGTTCAAATTGAGAACCGAATGTACATAACAATTAAGGCATCAAATTTCCACATGTATAAAATCTGTTTAGTATGAATTTAGCACAGCAGAAAACAGATGATGGCAACTTCAAATTGTCAAAAGGTGTCGATCAACCAAGTCACGTTACAACAATTCTTAGGAAAAATCAAGTTGTTCAAATCTTTCTTCCATCTTCGATGAGTTAAACATGACAGCAGTAAACCAAGAATCTCGCTGTGCACTAGATTCACAGGCGCCACACATCATCCGCTGCCAACAAATAACTCACAACTTTGCTCACCCATTGTTAGCAAACATAATCGTCACAAAATATTATCATGCATTCCATGGCTAAAAAATCACAAAATATAAAAAGAAAAATTGCTTTGTTACCTCAGTCGACATTGCTTCAATACTCGATCGACATCAATTGATATAAATTGAAAATGAGAGTCGAAACCAGTCGATAGTCAGTATGTGTGAACCAAAAAACAATAAAAAAAAATCAGTTCATATTGAAAGGAAAAATAATTCTTGGTTCAAGAATAAATTTGTTTCCTAATATTATTTTTTCCTTATTGATTAGATTGTGTAAAATAATTAATTATGAATTTTGCTTTTTTAGATATGTGATAAATATGATAAGAATTTTATGATATGATATCATTATTTAAAAAGAGTTTATTTATAATAAACTTCTTGTTTTCATATCTTGTAAATTCTTTTTTTAAAGATAAACTAGGAGATAAGGAGGCTATAAATAATATAAACAAGCTGAGGAAAAAGATTTTTAACTTCGGACTTAGCTTTTGGTGGTTACGTACTTTGCATTTTCCATGCCGTGAACTTCGGAGAAAAATCTGAAATCAATGAATATCAGTCTATGCATGATTCCATTTAAAAATATTCAACAAAAAACTAAAAAAAATGAGCAGAATGATGGTAATAAAAATGCAGATATATGAGGAAAAAGAAAAAGAAAGAAGAGAGAAAAACATATATTCACTCTACCTACCTAATATTTTAAATATAATTTTTTTTATAAAATTATAAAATATGTCATTCTGAATATGTTTATAAAATATTACATACAGAAAAATGAAAAATTAGCGTATATATGATTTAAAAAAGAGCCTGTAAAAAAGCCCTAAATCGGTGATCCCCGAGGTCGTCCATTATCACACCGAATAATGAAGAGGGGTTTGCGTTGGAGTGATGGGGAAGACGATGATACGGAGTCTTCCGACGATAATAATGATGGGAGCTCGAAATCTAAAGTCGGAGAGAAGAAGAATCAATCGTTCAAGCTTAAGGCTTCGAAAGGTATGTGTTGTAAGTATTCGTGGGTTTTCTTGGATTTTACCATTACTTTTCGAGTTCAGGTTGATTGCGTGGTTTCAGATTGAGCTGGTGGAATGTTCATTGCTGGTTTTTTAGGGTTCCCTGAGCATCCTATCTCATTCTAATTTCATGATGCATTGTAGTTAATGAAACTGTAATTCTGGAAATTTGATGCATCTTTGTTGTTGACGATCACAATTTTGTTGACAATATGGACGTAATTTGGTTGGAAGTTACATGTTAAGAAAGATATTAATCTTTTTTGTTTGAGTGGCATTTGCCCCAATTGGGTCTTGCTCTATCAGAACCATGTATGTTGTAGAGCATTGCTTGCTAAACGGATGAATGAACAAGGACAATTAGAAGAAAACGCGATTTTTATGCATGATTTAGAAGAAAATTTGGAAGCAAGGTACCGTTGATGGGCTGACATTGGAACTTGTTTCCCAATTGCAGAGGATTCTTTTAAGAAAAAGAGCAAAGGAATAGATTTCGAAGCTTTGAGTCGACATGGATATAAAGGAGGATTATCTGTCTTGAAAGTGCCACCACCTAAGGAGCCTGAGCAGGAACAGGACTGGACTTGGTCCACAGGGAAAGAAACTCGACCGAAGGAGGAGGAAGAATCCTTGGAGGAACGACAGAAAACAAGGGCATCAATTGCCTATGGGGAGGGGCTTGTGGACGTGCAGACATGTAAAGATAAAAAGAATCTCTCTTTTCAGCAGAAAGAGAAGAGGAAGCGGGATCTTGGTCAAGCAAGCAGAGGGAAGAATTATGTTGAAGAAGAGAAGAGGATGTTGAGAGAAAACGGCATCTACTCTGGTTTTGATTCTTGATTATACTTTGTACTTGTTAGTTTTCCAACTTGTTTTACTGTCAACTTCTGTGTTGGAGGTTTTGTGTTTAGCTCTTGGCAGTTTGATAATCTGGAACTCACATCTTATGGCTTTGTAAATGCAGCATCCTCTTACCTCTAATGTTCTATATTTTGGGTGCGCCTATGCATGGCCTTTTATATTATTTTTTAATTTTTTTAATCATTTGGCTTGTCAGATTTAAATGATATTCAGGCGAAGATGGGACTGGAATTATCAATTCTTAATAAGTCATGTAATTTTCTAAGACTTTAATCTGGACGATCTTCCCTCCTTACTTCCCTGCCGAATCATTCTTTGATGATTCCTCTTGAACAATAACAGGAATACTATGAGTCTTATGATTGAAGACTCTGCAAGAAGCATTCTATAAAGCAAAAAACAGTTCAATTACAGGGAAAGCATCATGAAACAATTTTTTTAACACGCTTATCAGATTTAATTATTCCCCATTTAGAAAACAGCAGCACGAAACTCGAAAGAATCAGCTCGTTGCAACATCAGCAAAAGGCTGTGCTACATTTTGTTTTCTGCCTCCCAGATGCTTCACTAAGTTTTCTCTAATTTTTATTCCTGCGGGATTTACTTGCTTACAAATCTGTCCCATATAATCAGAGTCATGATAGCCAGACAAAGAAACATCTGAATTCAATCTGTCACCACAATCAATTATGATATTATGAAGTAAAGAACAGACCAAGATAATACTAGGTAGTTTCCTTTTATCCGGTCTCCACATAACCTTGTTAAGGATTCGCCAACCACCCTTCAGCTGCGAAAATGCCTTGACGGCAGCAGATCTTGCAGTTTCAAGAGATGTGTTGAACTCAGATCCAGACCCCGAGTGTTCATAATCTTTGTATGGCGTTACAAGCCAAGGAAGTAGAGGGTAACTCGCTCCACCAACTACATATTCTCTAACCTCCTCTCCATCAGATAATACTTTTACATTTCCGTTCAAACGTGCGCCACTTTCGCAAAGTTTGTAAAATCCGGAACACTTCAACAATCTAGAAATCGGCATGCCCCCAGGCCACCCCGTTACAATGTCCAAAAACCGCATCTCAGAATCAACAACACCTTGCACAAACATACTGTAATTGTTCTCTTGATCGCACCAATCGTCTGAAGTTTGAACAGCAGGGAGGGTCATCACTATGTGAGTAGCATCTATTGCACCACAACAATTAGGCAATCCAGAAGATGATTCAAAACCGGATTTTATTCTCTCCATTTTACTCGCGTCAGGCCATCTGAGATGGTGGCGGGCACGATCTTCCATGGCCTCTATAAATCTCCACGTAACTTGAGAAACAGTTGACTGGCCAACCCCAAAAGAAGCTCCAACGGAGACTTGGGATTCACCAGAAGCCAATCTTCGCAATGCGATAGCAGCTTGCTTCTCGACACTTAGGAGTCTTCCCTCGATGTTGATGAGGCCAGAAGGAGGTCTGGAGATAAGATCTTCTCTAACCAGTGTGCATATGTACTCGAAAGTTTTCTTGGATAACCGGAAGAAATGCTTAAAAAGTTCCTCCTCATCATGAGACACATTTGGAGCTAAAGATAATTCTTATCCACATAAAACAAAAAATTATTTCATCTTAAAATCACAAATACAAAATTACATGATAGAAAATGCATTGAATACATAAAGGCAAATACAACTGACAATAAGTTATAAATGAGGCGATTACGCTATATTGAGGGCTTAAAAGTCTTCTTTTTTTAAAAAAAAAAACTGAGTTAATTTTCTTTTTCGGCAATCAGATAGCATCTAATTTGAAGGGGGCATACAGGAACAGAGAAATACGAATGTACAATGAGTAAAAGAACCCTTGGCTGATTAAAGTTCGAATAAAGCTCAAAATTATTGCGAGTTTAAAGATAAATTCTGAAACACACGATGCATCCCAAAAAATTCGAAATGAAAGCTCAACTCGAAAGGAAGAGTAGGATGTTTTGCTTCAGATTCTTTATCAATAATTCCCCGCAGTAACAAATTTAAAAAAATGTGCATAGATTACTATTCAGCATATGTAATTACTGAATCAAAGCAGAGAAAATCAAGAACCCACATCAAAATTGGAATTACCGAGCTTGCTAAACGAGGTTCCCAAAAAAGTAATCTTTCAGATCCAAGAAAGGATTACTACAGATTATAAGCAATGGTATCCACGAGACTGACTTGAAATTTACAGCTGTATTTCTATCAAACAAAACCTGAAGGATAGGACGAAAATGGAGAAGAAACTGAAAGGTACCTTGGGAGGAAGAGTTCTTCTTCAAGAAAACATCCCACCATTCAGAATCAATGGCTTTATTGTCGACTGGAACTGAGCTCACGATCTTGCTCTTGTTCTTGTTTTTCTTTTTCTTCTTCTTGCTTTTTGGAAATTTGTTAGAATTCATGGCTTGCTTGGGAGGAGCCATAGCTCTTGGAATTGAAATTGAACAGTGGCTGTTGGTATAAACTTCGATTTCTTGGCACGAATTCACCTGATTTGGAATTTTAATGGACAGCTTACATTGTACAAGGCCCAGCCCATGGGATGGACATTTGGTAAACTTTCGATATGGACGATGGCTATAGTTTCTTGCAGGACAGCTGTTGAATTCAAGAAAAGTCCACCAACAAGCAATTGAATATGTTATAATATATTTATATATATTATGTTCAGAAAAATGTTTCTTTTTTACAAATTATATTAATCTAGTGCATCTTAAAACTATGTTTTTAAATTTTGCTAAACACTTACAATATAATCTTGCATAGTTTAAAAATCCTGAAATAGCCCATTTTGTTTACACTTTTCTCCATCTCAATTTATTTCTACAACTTAATAAAATAAAATTCATCCCATTATGCATTTTTCAGTGAGAAGGGAAATCCAACACTGACCAACTAACATACTACTATTCTTCTACAAGAGTTAAGTCTCATCTTTGTCTTCTACATTGATATTTTGTAGGTCTGCAGGAAGAGTCTAAATAGTTTTGTATCCTCTGTAATACTTTAGTGCTTCAGAGACCAAAAAATCAACGGTCCTATTTTGTTCCAAGTAGACATTTTTGACTCTCACTTGTCAATCTATTAGTACATATAGAGGATCAAATTAAGTAGGGATGAACATGACATCCCCGCTTTACTCAACCACTATCTTTGAATCAAGCCCAAGCAAAATCTTCTTGCACCCTGAGTTCCACGCTAGCTCCAACCCCAGAGCTCTGCTTCCTCGATCGATCACTTATCAACTCATAAGCCGAGCTAAGTCATGAAAATTTCCCATTGCTAGTATATATTACTCCAGCAGGTCGCGTGGGGTACCGGTATGGACTGAGATAGGCTGCTGCGGAAGAAGAACATGACTTGTACGAGGTTCTCAGTGGGTAAACATATCGTTCGTGAGGTGATCAATATTGTGCCAAGTAGGGATTCTTAGGAGAACGGTATCCTATTGGAAAGTGCAATTGGTAATTAGCACCATCAAGAACCCCTTCTTATACTTAGTAATACAGACAAGGATGTGTTAATGGACCATGAAGTTGAAAATAGAGACGAAGAGGTTGTCAAGGAGACATTGTTGGGTGTGTGTGTCCCAGTCCCCTCAAGTTTAAGCTCCTTTGTGTATGGTATGTGTTATTAATGCACGTTTCAAGGGTGCAACTACATATCCTGATTATTTTAAGTTTGAATTTATTGGTTTGGAATTGTCAAGGTGCGGCCTCTAAAGAATTGAACCCCGTCCTCAAAGATATGATAAAAAGATTCAATCCTACTTTACTAGGTTTGCTTGAGCCTCATGTTTCTGTTTTTATTACCCAAAAAAACCTCGACCGGAACCCAAAAATAGGGAACCCGAACCTAAAGTAACCCGCTTTAACTTGAATAACTCGTGTAACCCGACTTGATTTTTTTTAAAACATCAATACATTATGTAATTTTTTTACCACAATAATTAAATAAATATTCAAAACACATAATAATAATAATAATAATAATAATTTAATTCATACACATAATAACAAAAGCTCTTCAAAATGTATTCCAAAATAATTTTCAACTTTAAAATGACAAGTATCAAGCTCCACTTCTGCTTTCTTCATATGTCTACATTTGTATGTAGAAGTCAAACATTTAACAATATTTAAAAAAAATTTAAAATATGAAAGAGTGAAAGTTTTAAAAAATTCTTAATTTATAAAATTGTCGACAAAGAATGGTCAAAGAAAGTGTGCATTAAATGCATATCGGGAAAATGAATTGAATTGGCTGAATAAAAAATGTTGGATGCAAAGTTGGTATATTTGACGAGAAATTTTCAGAAGACGCGTTTTATACCCGTCTTTACACAGACAAGATGCTTTATAAATAGAGATCCTCCTTTCATTCTGAAATCATCTTTTCTTCGAGTTTTCTCTCATTCTATAGTATTTGAGTGCTTAGTTCTATAATATTTGTGAGGTGTTTGTTATCCTGTATTAAGAGATTGTGTGTTATCTTTGGAAACACAGTGAGTGAGTTGTACACCACAAAATATTATAGTGAAATTCTTTTCATCTTGCCCGTGGTTTTTACCCTAATAATTTTTAGGGGTTTTCTACGTAAATCTCGGTGCCCAGTTTATTCTTTATTTTCATATATATTATCTGAAATTATCGTACGTGAGACCAACAAGTGGTATCAGAACCTTGGTTTAAAATTTCTTAAAATAATGAGTATGCTCTGTGGTTACAGCCTAGATTAATCTTCCACATCAGAAAAGATTTTTTTGAGATTTTTTATTTAAGGCGATATTATTTTGTTCAGTCTACTAAATTGTTGTAGACATAATGAAGGGCAAGTACGAGATAGCAAAGTTCAATGGAAGCAATTTTATGCTGTGGAAAAAAAAGATACAAGCAGTTTTAAGAAAAGAGAATTGCTTGGCGGCTATTGGAGATAGACCGGTGGAGATTACGGATGATGGAAAGTGGAATGAGATGAATGATAATGATGTTGCCAATTTACATTTGGCTATAGCTGACGAAATATTGTCAAGTATCTCTGAGATAAAAACAACAAAATTTATCTGGGATACTCTGACAAAGATGTACGAGGTCAAATCGCTACACAACCTGATTTTCCTAAAGAGAAGGCTTTATACTCTTCGGATGACGGAATCCTCATCGATGACCGACCATATCAACACATTAAATACTCTATTTGCCCAACTTACTTCCATGGGGCATAAAATAGGGGAAAATGAACGTGCGGAGCTCCTACTTCAAAGTCTACCAGATTCATATGATCAACTTATCATCAACATTACCAACAATATTCTTATGGGTTTTCTAAGATTCGACAATGTCTTAACTGCAGTTCTCGGAGAAGAAAGTCGACGCAAGAATAAGAAAGATAGGTTGGCAACTTCAAAGCAGGCAGAGGCTTTACCGATGATAATAGGAAGATTTATGGACCATGACTCCAGTGGGAGCCAAAGACGAGGTAGATCAAAGTCGAAAGGTAAGAAGAAAAATATTTACTGCTTTAAATGTGGCGGTAAAGGGCACTTTGAGAAAGAGTGTACGAGTATCGAGAAAAGTTCTCAAGGAAATGTGGCCAGTACTTCAGGCGGTGGTGAAATATTATTCAGCGAAGCAACAACAGTTGCAGAAGGCAGACACAAATTTTGTGACACATGAATTATGGATTCAGGAGCGACGTGGCAGATGACGTCTCGGAGAAAATGGTTTGATCATTATGAACCAGCCTCAGGAGGATCTGTATTTATGGGAAATGATCATGTCTTGGAAATCGCTGGGGTCGTTACTATCAAAATTAAAATGTTTGATAGCACCATTCGCACTATACAGGAAGTACGACATGTGAAAGGACTGACGAAGAATCTTTTGTCCTTGGGGCAATTTGATGATATCGGGTGCAAAACACAGATCGAGAACGAGATCATGAAAATTGTGAAGGGTGCGCTTGTGGTTATGAAGGTGGAAAAGGTCATTGCAAATTTGTATGTACTTTTGGGAGAAACACAAAAAGAGGCAGAACTAGATGTTGAATCAATTGGTTTAGGAGAAGAATTAACAGTGTTATGGCATAGAAAGTTCGGACATATGTCAGAACGAGGGTTGAAAATTCTCTCAGAACGGAAGCTGCTGCTGGGACTTACAAAAGTGTCACTACCCTTTTGTGAGCATTGTGTTACAAGTAAACAACACAGATTAAAGTTTGACACTTATTCATTCGGATGTTTGGCAAGCACCGATTGTATCTCTAGGAGGAGCGAGATATTTTCTCTCGTTCATTGATGATTTATCTTGGAGATGTTGGGTGTATCCAATCAAGAAGAAATCAGATGTTTTCCAAGTTTTCAAAGATTTCAAAGCACGAGTTGAACTTGATTCTGAAAAGAAAATCAAGTGTCTGAGGACTGACAATGGAGGAGAATATACCAGTGAAGAATTTGATGCATATTGTCAACATAAAGACATCAAAAGACAATTCATGACGGGTTACACACCTCAACAAAATGGAGTGGCGGAGCGAATGAACAGGACCTTGTTGGACAGAACAAGAGCTATGTTGAGGACTGCGGGTCTAAACAAGTCATTTTGGGCATAAGCAGTCAAAACCCCTTGTTATATTATTAATTGTTCTCCTTCAGTTACGATTTATCTAAAGACTCTGATGGAGATGTGGACCGAAAAGCCGACAGATTATTCTCGTTTACATATATTTGGAAGTCCTGTGTACGTTCTGTACAATGAGCAAGAAAGATCGAAGTTGGATTCGAAATCCAGAAAATGTATCTTCTTGGTTTATGCTGATGGAGTAAAGGGGTTTCGCTTGTGGAATCCTACTGTCCACAAGCTTGTCAACAGCAGAAATGTTATCTTCGAGGAAGATAAAGTAAAGGGAGATAAAGGCACACCGAATTCAGAAACTACTATTTTCAGGTGGAGAATAAGACGGACGATGGTCAAAATTCTTTTGAAGTAGTACCAGAGCACGAAGAACAAGAACATGTTCAGTATGAGGTTTCCAGTGTGAGGCAGTCAACTCGAGACAGAAGACCACCAGGTTGGCTTTCAGATTATGTAACTGGAAGCAATATTGCATATTGTTTATTATCAGAGGATGGCGAGCCATCGAGTTTCCACGAGGCTACTCAAAGCTAGGATGTATCCTTGTGGATGATAGCAATGCAAGAAGAGAAGGAGGCATTAGACAGGAATAAAACTTGAGATCTTGTTACACTACCAAAGGGAGGAAAGCCATTGGAAACAGATGGGTCTATAAGATCAAGCGTGATGACAATAACCAAGTGGAGCGGTATCGTGCTAGATTGATGGTAAAAGGGTATGCTCAGAAAGAAGGCATCGACTTCAATGAGATATTTTCTCTTGTGGTTCGGCTTACAACAGTCAGAGTAGTGTTGGCATTGTGTGTGGTGTTTGACCTACATCTAGAACAGCTAGATGTGAAAGCGACGTTTTTTCATGGAGATTTTGAAGAAAAAATCTATATGCTCCAGCCAGAAAGTTTTGTGGAAAAAGGCAAAGAGAACTTGGTTTGCAGGTTGAAAAAATCTCTGTACGGTCTCAAATAGGCGCCGAGGTGTTGGTACAAGAGATTTGATTTCTATATCATGAGCCTTGGATATAACAGACTGAGTGCAGACCCTTGTACATATTTCAAGAGTTCTGGTGCTGATTATATCATTTTGATGTTGTATGTGGATGACATGTTGGTAGCAGGCCCTGACAAAGATCAGATCCAAGGATTGAAGGCACAGTTGGCTAGGGAATTTGATATGAAAGACTTGATACCAGCAAACAAGATTCTAGGGATGCAAGTTCACCGAGATAGAAATAACAGAAAGATTTGGCTTTCCCAGAAAATTTATTTGAAGAAAGTCTTGCAACGCTTCAACATGCAAGACAGTAAGTCAATCTCGACCCCTCTTCCTGTTAAATTCAAGTTATCCTCTTAGATGTGTCCTAACAGTGAAGCAGAGAGGATGAAGATGTCTCGAGTACCATATGCATCAGCAGTGGGAAGTTTGACGTTCGCCATGATCTGTACAAGATCGGACATTGCTCAAGCAGTGGGAGCACTTAGTCGGTATATGGAGAATCCTAGACGAGAGCGTTGAAGTACTGTTAAGAGGATCCTTAGATACATTAAATGTACCTCGAATGCTGCATTATGTTATGGAGGATTAGATTTTACACTTAGGGGCTATGTCGATTCAGATTATGCAAGTGATCCTGATAAGAGGAAATCTACTACTGGTTATGTGTTTGCATTTACAGGAGGAGCTGTAAGCTAGGTTTCAAAACTGCAAACAGTTGTGGCGTTATCTACAACGGAGGCAGAATACACGACAGCTACTCTAGCTTGCAAGGAGGCAATATGGATTAAAAGATTATTGGAGGAAATCGGGCACAAACAAGAGAATTTTTCTTTGTTTTGTGACAGTCATAGTGCCTTGCACATCGCAAGGAATCCAGAATTTCATTCCAGAACGAAACACATTGGAGTCCAATTTCACTTTGTGCGGGAAGTAGTAGAGGAAGGAAGCGTGGATATGCAGAAGATCCATACAAAGGATAACATAGCTGATTTTCTAACTAAGCCAGTAAACACTGATAAGTTTGAGTGGTGTAGATTCTTAAGTGACCTAGCAGAAATATAAGAAGCAGGTAATGGTAAGATTGAAAGGATGTGTGGATATGTGTTTGATTCTCAATCAAATCTCCAAGTGGGAGAAACGTCGACAAAGAATGGTCAAAGAAAGTGTGCATTAAATGCATGTCGGGAATATGAATTGAATTGGCTGAATAAAAAACATGGGATGCAAAGTTGGTATATTTGACGAGAAATTTTCAAAAGACGCGTTTTATACGCGTCTTCACACGGACAAGGGCTCTATAAATAGAGTTCTCCTTTCATTCTGAAATCATCCTTTCTTCGAGTTTTCTCTCATTCTATAGCATTTGAGTGCTTAGTTCTATAATATTTGTGAGGTGTTTGTTCTCATGTATTAAGAGATTGTGTGTTCTTTTTGAAAATACAGTGAATGAGTTGTACACCACAAAATATTATAGTGAAATTCTTTTTATCTTGCCCGTGATTTTTATCCTAATAATTTTTAGGGGTTTTCCACATAAATCTCGGTGTCCAGTTTATTCTTTATTTTTATATTTATTCTCTCAAATTACCGCACGTGGGACTAACAAAAATTTAATTTACTTTACAATATTAGGTATCATAGCATCGTTAGAATCGAAGCTTGGACAACTCCTTGATCGCCTCCATCGATGGGATCAATAAGAAACAGAGATCCAATGCGTTTGAATATCGTGGATTTAGAGCTTTCAAATAAGGGAGAGGGAATCTGGACTTTAGACTACATGCGTTCAAACAATAAAACTGAAAAAATTGAAAATTCAAATCTAAAAAACCAAACACCTAGTCGAATCGAAAGTCAAATTTTGTAAATCGGAAATAAATGTTAAAATTGAAATTTATTTGATTCAGTCGGATTATATATGTCAAAATCGAACATCAAGATTTCATTAAATCAATCATTTTATTTATATTTTATATTTTTTAGAAGATATTTATTTAATGAATAATCATTTTAATAATTTTTAGTGATTGTTGTTTATTTAATTCATTTAAATTTTTTATTTAAATGTTTTACAAAGAAATACTGTAAAAAGTTTGCATATTATATTTTATAATATATTTTTGATAATATTAAAAAAATGGGTTCACGTATTTACTTCAACATTATAAGATTAAAAAAAATCGATAATGTATTACTTCATCAAATAACAAATTTCGAAGTAAAATGATACTTCAATTTTAAAATGAGGTCAATTTTTTTAACCGACAAAGTCTAAATTAGTATCTTACTTTGTCCCTTCTTAAGGCCATCCACAATAAGAAAAATATTTCCTTCAAATATTTGTGGACCTCATAATCCACATCATCAATCAAATATTTCTCTACTCAAATATCTCATATTTCACAATTAAATATCACACCAACCAAAAATTTATGGGTCCCACCGTCACTTGAATTAATATTTTATTTTCATTTAAATAAAATCATTTAACCACTTTAATTACTTTCATGTATTATTTAGTATTATATTTTTATTGAAATATAAAACTAGAAAGTTTATAATGATTATTTTTTAATAACTAATTTGTAATAGAATAAATATTAATAAAATTTAAAAAATTATAACGAATTATACAAAACTAATTTACCACGTGCAAAAAGAAACTTCTCAAGTTTTGGCTCTACTCAAACTGGATAGATCAACAATTGGACGACCAAATGGTCGACCAATTGTTGGAATTGGTCGACCAACAATTATATGGTCGACCAATTGGTGGAGGTCGACCAAAAATGTTGGTTGACCATTTTTTGCAATTAGTGGTCGACCACCAATTGTTGGTCGACCAATTGGTCGTCGACCAAAAATGGTATGGTCGACCAATGTTTTGTTTTGGTCGACCAAAACAAGCTTGGTCGACCCCGAATTCCATTTAATTGTCTGATGCGCGAGTGCAATGCACGCACGTGTCTCAAGTCAGCGTGAAACTCACGCTGGCTTGAAGAAATTAAAAAAAAATGCAATACCCGGTTACAAATACTAACCCATGTATTGTTCTGACACAAAAATAAATGGTGTGCAGTGGTGAATATTTACATGGAGAGGATATTTGGATGAGTTGGCATGTATTATATATATCCACCATTGTGGATGCCCTAAATCGAAGTAGCTTACTATCTATTACTTCATAATTTCAAATTGTCGAACAAAAAAGTGTCAAAGTATAGTATAGTATAAAAATTCAACTTTTTAAGAAATGTGAATGATACGGTGGCAAATAGTTTATGTCTGGGAATTTAATTTATTGACGGCTGATCTTGGAGTACCATGGATACATGGGAGAGTTACAAGTTATTTGTACAAGCAGTTGCTGGATCAAAAGAGTAAATTTGAGGCTGGAAAATTAAAGCAAGTACGTAGTTGAGTTTTGCAGGACGTAAGGTATTAGTGCAATCAGTGCTGCTCCCCTTTACTCTTCTATGCAAACCAGCTGAGAATCTACTTTGAAACGGGGAATCCGATGCTTGCTTCTAAATTACTTCCAAAGTTGCTGTCTGGTTCTATTGGATCGTGATCTTCACGTACGTTCGGATCATGTTACATGATTATAAAATTAATATTTTAATTTCTCATAATTTTGACGACTACTTGATTCAATTTTTTTTTATCGACACAGAAAAAATTAAAGAAGAGAAGAATTAGAACCCTCACCAGCAATGCCAATGAATCAAATGCAGAAATATCTATTCAAAAACGCCATGCATGGCAACTGGGAAGAAGTCATCAAAATATACGAGCAAAACCGTGAGGCTCACACCGCCAAAATCACCAGATCAGGAGATACGGCAATACACATTGCCATTTCTGACGGCCAAGAACGCATCGTGCATCAGCTCGTAAAACAGCTCGTTTCGAATTCGGGAAATCCCTCCGAGGCCTTGGGAATCCGCAACGAGCAAGGCAAAACTCCGCTTCATCTTGCAGCGTCCTCGGGAAATGTCGCCATGTGCAAATGCATTGCGGAACAGGATCCAAAACTCATGGGTGTACGTGATAAAGAGGACGAAACGCCTTTCTTTCTTGCCGTTCGTCATGGAAGGAAGGAGATTTTTCTATGTCTGCATAATTTATGCAATAACGGAGACGGGTTTCAGTATTGTAGAAGGAAAGATGGGGAGACGATCCTTCATTCTGCCATTGCTGGTGAATATTTTGGTGAGCCCATTTTATATTTTATTCTTGGTGTGTGTCAGTCATACTTTTTTGTTTTTGATTGATATTGCATCGCGTATTTTCGGCAACGCAGATTTGGCGTTTCAGATTATATATTTATACGAGAAGCTTGTGAATTCTGTGAATGAAGCCGGACTTTCTCCGCTTCATCTTCTGGCGAGCAAGCCCTCTGCTTTTAGAAGTGGAAGCCATATTAGAGGATTCCGTCAAATTATTTATCACTGTGAGTCTCTTTTTTCATACTGAAATTTGCAAGCTCGGCACCTTTAAACCGTATCACGCTAAGTCGTGACTCTCTTCAATAAAATCTTGGATTCACCTTGTATCTAAACAGATTAATTAATATCCATATCCCAGTGCTGATTTCTTCAATAACATGTGCTGTTTTACAAGGTATAATTGTGGACAAACTCGAGCAAGAATCAAACAACAATACTCTGTCAGAAGGCCTTCAATACAACGAAGCCAGTGCTAAGTACCCAGAGAACTATCAAACCTGCGTTGGATTCGCTCTTTTCTTGAGAAATTTAACTCGAATGCTGTGTAAGTATATGAGCTGAAAATCAAAACACTTCACTTATCTCATGATTCTCAAGTTCTTTAATTTTGATTTTTTCTTCTCTTTTTTTCCAGTGGGTTACGGTAATCATCGTGAAAGTAACAATCAGATATCAGATGCAGAGAATCCGAAGATGCAGAAAGCTCGGGAAAATCAATTCTTTCCTTCCAATTATCTCACATGCTTTCTTGGCCTCAAACTGATATCCAAATCAATGCTTGTTATCCTTGGCTTAGGTATGCTGCATTCCCTATTCGACTCTAATTGAGTTAATCTGTTAATGTTGTTGTTCTTAATCTGTGATACAAGGATCGAGAGAAATAGTAAGGGTCCGAGAAAGGAAGGAGAAGCATACGTGGTCGGTACAGGTCATGGAAGAACTTCTTGTTAGAACTTCCATGTACGAATATGAAGCTGATGGTAGAAGTCCCCATCATCTGACATCGATCGAGAGAGATCATGGAGAAACGACCCCTTATTTGATTGTTGATGGCAACATCGTGAATTTCAGGCACGATAGCTTCATCAAGCCGATTGTTCATGATGACCATGATCCAACATCAAAACCACGTGATAGTCCTTCAAAAGTTGGCTTTCACGAAAATGGGGTAAGAAGCGATGGAAAAGGTAAGTGCAATTTTTTTCATGCTATACTAATCACAAGTTCTTGGTTTGAATTGGTTGTATAGCATATTCTTGATCATGGCTGTTTGGTCATTGCATGACCAAAGTTGCTTTATAATGTTCCTAAGCAAGTCGCTAGATCGCGAGTTATATATACATGTACGCGTGGCAGATTCTGATGTTATTTGATTTATATTCTAAACCGATGTTTTCAGGGAAAAGGGAGGGGGTTCCGGAGATGGAGAAGAAGGAGACCCCTATACTTATCGCTGCAAAGAAGGGCGTGGTAGAGGTGGTGGTAAGAATGCTGGAGCTACTTCCAATAGCCATTCACGATACCAACACGGAGAAGAAGAACGTGGTTCTGTTGGCGGTGGAGCACAGGCAGCCTCACGTCTACAGCTTTTTGCTGGGATTGAAAATCATGAAAGAAACCATCTTCCGCCAAACGGACATGGATGGAAACAGTGCGCTGCATCTTGCTGCGAAGCTTGGTGATCATCGGGCATGGCTTATCCCGGGCGCTGCCTTGCAGATGCAATGGGAGATTAAGTGGTATGAGGTACGCGAAACCATTAACTATGCTGTTACACTAGTCAGTTTGGTGCGGTGTTAATGTATGTCTTTTTTTGGAAAAGTAACACATTGTGGGTCAAAGTTGTGTCCGTTTGTATCAGGGGTTTTGTACTCGCCAAGATTTAAACGTTTTGTATCATAAAGTTGTCGAAATTGCTTTGAGGCTATGTTGTATCTTTTATGTAGTTAAAATTATATATTTATTCCATAAGAAAAAGAAAACTTAAATTTATAGGATGAAAGCCCAATCTAAACTATCAAGAGAACCAAACACAAATTACAAAACAATTTTCCCAAAACATGGATGTGATGATATATTTGTTTGTTCCATGAATTGTAGTTTGTGAAGAACTCGATGCCGCCGCACTTTTTCGTGCGCTACAACAAACACAACCAGTCTCCGAAAGAACTATTCAGCCACAGCCACCAAAACCTGGTTGAAGAGGGCGGCCGATGGCTCACCAAAACCTCAGAATCCTGCTCCGTCGTGGCAGCCCTCATCGCTACAGTTGCTTTCGCCACATCTGCCACCGTCCCTGGGGGTGTCAAGCAAGAGAGTGGCATCCCGACATTGGAAGGCCAAACTGCTTTTAGCATATTCGCCATTTCATCGCTCGTCGCACTCAGCTTCTCTGTCACCTCCGTCGTGATGTTCCTCTCCATTCTCACCTCAAGGCAAATGGACAAATTCGTGAATTATTCTTTTCAGTTGTCTTGAAAATGAAGCGAAACTTATTCTTCGTTCGAAAATCTCGATCGCAGGTATCAAGAAAACGATTTCGGCAAGGATCTTCCAAGGAAGCTTCTGTTGGGACTCACCTCCCTCTTCATGTCCATTGCTTCCATGCTATTATCATTCTGTGCAGGGCACTTTTTTGTGTTGAAAGATAAGCTGAAATACGCCGCGTTTCCGGTTTATGCCGTTAGTTGCTTACCGGTGACTCTATTCGCCATGGCACAGTTTCCGCTGTATTTTGATCTTGTGCAGGCTATGTTCAAGAAGGTGCCACACAGGAGTTCTACGTGATTTTCATGCTTTAATTTTTTTTCCTTTCCACCTTAAATCTGGTGTGGGTTCTGTTCAACTATCTAGTGTAACTCAGTCTCGAATAAATAATTTATCTACGCATGTATGTCAAATTTTCACCGTCTTAGGACATTTTATTTCAATGTCACAATATTATTATGCTGAAATAAAGCATAATTTGATATCCCTTCTGTATCAACAATCAACAAATTCTAAAATAATTTTCACCGGGATGTGTGTGTCTCTTTGTGTGTGGCTGCCGTTGTATGTGTGTTCGAAGGGTGTGTGTGGGTTATCAACAAAGGTGGATGGTAGGGAGAAGTTTATGAACATGTTTTGCAGGCTTTGAAATTTGCACAAATTTGACGAAGGAAAATTCTGACGAGAAAACATGTTTTTTATATACATTTTCACACGGACGAAAAGATCTAATAGAGCTCCCTCCCCTCGTTCAGAAATCACCCCTTCATTGAGTTTTCTTTCATCTTATAGCATTTCAGTTGCTTAGTTCTATAATATTTGTGAGGTGTTTTATTCTTCTGTATTAAGAGAGTGTGTGTTTTCTTTGGAAACACAGTGAGTGAGTTGTACACCATAAAATATTATAGTAGAATTCTTTGCATCTTACTCGTAGTTTTTACCCTAATAATTTTTAGGGTTTTTTCACGTAAATCTCGGTGTCCATTTTATTCTTTATTTTCATTTTTATTATCTCAAATTGCCACACGTGGGATCAACAAGTAATATCAGAGCCTTGGTTTAAAATTTCTTAAAATTCTGAGTATGCTATGTGGTTGCAACTTAGACTGATCTTCCACATCAAAAAAGACTTTTTGAGATTTTTTATTAAGGCGGGATTATTTTGTCCAGTCTACTAAATTGTTGTAGACATAATGGCGGACAGGTACGAGTTAACAAAGTTTAATTGAAGTAATTTTATGATGTGAAAAATAAAGATACAAACAGTTTTAAGAAAGAAAAATTTCTTGGCGGCTATTGGATATAGACCGATGGAAATTGCGGACGATGGGAAGTGAAATGAGATGAATGATAATGTTGTTGCCAATTTACACTTAGCTATAGCAGACGAAGTACTGTCAAGTATCTCTGAGAAAAAAACGGAAAAAGTTATCTGGGATACTCTGACAAAGATGTACGAGGTCAAGTCACTACACAACAAGATTTTCCTAAAGAGAACACTTTATACTCTTCGGATGGCAGAATTCTCATCGATGACCAACCATATCAATACACTAAATACTCTATTTGTCCAACTCACTTCTATGGGGCATAAATAGAGGAAAATGAATGTGTAGAGCTTCTATTTCAAAGTCTACCAGATTCATATGATCAAGTTATTATCAACATAACCAACAATATTCTTACGGGCTTTCTAAAGTTCGACGATGTCTTAACTGCGGTTCTCGGAGAAGAAAGCCGGCGCAAGAATAAGGAAGATATGTTGGTAACTTCGAAGCAGGCAGATGCTTTACCGATGATAAGAGGAAGATGTATGGACCGTGATTCCAGTGAGAGCCAAAGACGAGGTAGATCAAAGTCGAGAAGTAAGAAGAAAAATATTTATTGCTTTATATATAGTGGTAAAGGGGACTTCAAGAAAGAGTGTACTAGTATCCAGAAGAGTTCTCAAAGAAATGTGGCCAATACTTCAGGCAGTGGTGAAATATTATTCAGCGTAGTAGCAACAGTTGCAGAAGACAGACACAAATTTGGTGGCACATGGATTATGAATTCAAGAGCGACGTGACACATGACGTCTCGGAGAAAATGTTTTGATCATTATGAACCAGTCTCAGGAGGATCTGTATTCATGGGAAATGATTATGCCTTGGAAATATCTGGGTTGGTACTATCAAAATAAAAATGTTTGATGGCATCATTCGCACCATATAGGAGGTACGACATGTGAAGAGACTGACGAAAAATATTTTGTCCTTGGGGCAATTGGATGATATCAGGTGCAAAACTCATATCGAGAACGGGATCATTAAAATTGTGAAGGGTGCGCTTGTAGTTATGAAGGTGGAAAAAGTTGTTACAAATATATATGTACTTTTGGGAGAAACACACAAAGAGGCGGAACTAGCTGTTGCATCAATTAGTTCAGGAGAAGAATTAACAGTGTTATGGCATAGAAAGCTCGGGCATATTTCAGAACGAGATTTGAAAATTCTCTCAGAACAGAAGCTACTGTCGGGACTTACAAAAATGTCACCACCCTTTTGTGAGCATTGTGTTACAAATAAACAACACAGATTAAAGTTTGACACTTCTACTGCAAGAAGAAAAAGCATACTGGAGCTAATTCATTCGGATGTTTGGCAAGAGCCAGTTATATCCCTAAGAGGAGCGATATATTTTGTCTCGTTCATTGATGATTTCTCTAAGAGATTTTGAATGTATCCAATCAAGAAGAAATCAAATGTTTTCCAGATCTTCAAAGATTTCAAATCGCAAGTTGAACTTGATTCGGAAAAAAAAAATCAAGTGTTTGAGGACTGGCAATAGAAGAGAGTATACCAGTGACGAATTTGATGCATATTGTCAACATGAGAGCATCAAAAGATAGTTTATGACGGCTTACACACCTCAATAGAATGGAGTGGCAAGCGGATAAACAGAACCTTGTTGGACAAAACAATAGCTATGTTGAGGACCGCGAGTCTATACAAGTCGTTTGGGCGGAAGCAGTCAAAACTACTTGTTATATTATCAATCGTTCTCCTTTAGTGACGATTGATCTGAAGACTCCGATGAAGATGTGGTCTGGGAAGCCGAATGATTATTCTCATTTGCATACATTTTAAAGTCATGTGTACGTTCTGTACAATGAGCAAGAAAGATCGAAGTTAGATTCAAAATCCAGAAAATGTATCATCTTGGGTTATGCTGATGGAGTAAAGTGGTTTCGCTTGTGGGATCATACTGTCCACAAACTTGTCATTAGCAGAGATGTTATCTTCGAGGAAGATAAATTAAAGGGAGACAAAGGCACGCTGAATTCAGAAACTATTATATTTCAGGTGGAAAATAAGACGATCGAATGTCAAATTACTTGTGAAACAGTACCAGAACACGAAGAACAAGAACATGTTGAGTATGAGGTTTTCAGTGTGAGGCAGTCAACTCGAGACGGAAGACCACCAGGTTGGTTTTCAGATTATGTCACTGAAAGCAATATTACATATTGTTTATTATCAGAGGATAGTGAGCCATCGAGTTTCCACGAGGCTACTCAAAGTTAGGATGTATCTTTGTGGATGATAGCAATACAAGAAGAGTTGGAGGCATTAGACAAAAATAAAACTTGAGATCTTGTTACACTACCACGAGAAAGGAAAGTCATTAGAAACATATAGATCTATGAGATCAAGCGTGATGACAATAACCAAGGGAGCGATATTGTGCTAGACTGGTGGTAAAAGGATATGCTCAGAAACAAAGCATTGACTTCAATGATATATTTTCTCTTGTGGTTCGACTTATAACAGTCAGAGTAGTATTGGAATAGTTTGCGGTGTTTGACCTACATCTAGAAGAACTAGATGTGAAAACTGCATTTCTTCATGGAGATCTTGAAAAAGAAATTTATATGCTCCAGCCAGAAGGTTTGGCGGAAAAAGGCAAAGAAAACTTGGTTTGCAGGTTGAACAAATCTATGTAGGTCTCAAACAGGCGCCGAGGTGTTGGTACAAGAGATTTGATTCCTATATCATGAGCCTTGGATACAACAGACTGAGTACAGACCCTTGTACCTATTCTAAGAGGTCTAGTAATGATTATATAGTTTTGTTGTTGTATGTGGATGTCATGTTGGTAGTAGGCCCCAACAAAGACCAGGTCCAAGGACTGAAGGCACAGTTGGATAGAGAATTTGATATGAAGGACTTGAGACCGACAAACAAGATTCTAGGTATGCAAGTTAATCGAGACAGAAGTAACAGAAAGATTTGGCTTCCACAGAAAAATTATTTGAAGAAAATCTCGTAAAGCTTCAACATGCAAAATAGTAAGCCAATATCGACCCCTCTTCCTGTTAACTTCAAGTTATCCTCCAAGATGTGTCCTAGCAGTGAAGCAGATAGGATGGAGATGTCTTGAGTACCATATGCATCAGCAGTGGGAAGTTTGATGTTCGCAGTTCGCTATGATCTGTACAAAACCAGACATTGCTCAAGCAGTGAGAACAGTTAGTCTGTATATGACGAATCCTGGATGAGAGCATTGGAACACGGTTAAGAGGATCCTTAGATACATTAAAAGTGTCTCAAATGCTGCATTATATTATGGAGGATTAGATTTTACACTCAAGGGCTCTGTATGTCGATTCAGATTATGCAGGAGATCCTGATAAGACGACATCTAATACTGGTTATGTGTTTACAACACTTGCAGGAGAGCAGTAAGCTAGGTTTCAAAATTGCAGATAGTTATGGAGTTATCTACAAAGGAGGTAGAATATATGGCAGTTACTCAAGCTTGTAAGGAGGAAATATGGATTGAAAGGTTATTGGAAGAGATCAGGCACAAACAACAGAATGTTCTTTTGTTTTGTGACAGTCAGAGTGCCTTGTACATCGCAAGAAATCCAGCCTTTCATTCCATAACGAAACACATTGGAGTCCAATTTCACTTTGTACGAGAAGTAGTAGAAGAAGGAAGTGTTGATATGTAGAAGATTCATATAAAAGATACTATAGCTGATGTTCTGACCAAGCCACTGAACACTAATAAGTTTGAGTTGTGTAGATCCTCAAGTGGTCTAGCGAAAACGTAAGCAACAGGGAATGACAAGATTGAAAATATGTGTGAAGATGTGTTTGATTCTCAATCAAATCTCCAAGTGGGAGAAATGTCAACAAAGGTGGATGGTGGGAACAAATTTATGAACACATTTTGCAAGCTTTGAAATTTGAACAAAGTTGCAAATTTGACGAAGGAAAATTTAGCCGAGAAAACGTGTTTTTTATACGCGTTTTCATACGGACAAAAAGCTCTATAAATAGAGCTCCCTCCCCTCATTCAGAAATCATCCCTTCATCGAGTTTTTTCTTATCTTATTGCATTTGAGTGCTTAGTTCTATAATATTTGTGACATGTTTTGTTCTCCAGTATTAAAAGAGTATGTGTTCTCTTTGGAAACACAGTGAGTGAGTTGTACACCATAAAATATTATAGTAGAATTCTTTTCATCTTGTCCGTTGTTTTTACCCTAATAAGTTTTAGGAATTTTTCACGTAAGTCTCGGTATTTAATTTATTCTTTATTTTCATATTTATTATCTCAAATTATCGCATGTGGGACCAACATGGTGTGCAAATTGAACCCCAATTTTTATACAAAATGAATGGATTTGAGTGAAAAAGGGAAAGAAGCTTATATGTAAATCCCTGGGCAACACACGTATGTAAATCAAAAGAAATTTTTAAAGATATTTTAATGATATGAGGCAAGCTTATGACTGATATTTACGAACATGTGTATATCGACCTTGGGTCGGGGTGCCTCGCCAATTTTAAGATTCATTATGGGGAGTTAACCAGAAATCAGATCCATTATGCATGGGGAGTTAAGTAAAAAATTTAAGATCTATTATGGTGAATTAAGCTAGAAAGTTAATATACATTTTGGGGAGTTAAACTAGAAAATTATATGGATCCGTTATGGTGGAGTTAAACAAGAAGATTTATGAACTCGACGGAAAAATTTACGAGCTACGTTTTATAAAAAAAATAGTTCGAAGATTTGAGGAAAATGTTAAATGTTTATGTGTTGTTATTTTTTAAATAAGTTGAGGTGATAAGTAAAGTATTTTCATATGATGATGTTTGAAAAATAAGTTACGCGTATGCTGTTCTTATTATGTATTAATTATTATCTCCGGAATTATTTGTTGAGTCTTTAAACTTACTAGATTTCATTGATGCATGTGAAAAATTTTGAGGTGGCACTGAGTTTTTTGAGTTTTTCTACTCTAGTCGATGAACATTTAAAATTGAGTCATTATTTTAAAGTTTACGTCATGTTTGTCGTTTTATTCTCGTTTTACGTTGATCACGATGTTTTCATGATATGGTTAAATATTGATATTTATTTTATTTTCATGATGTGGCGTATCAAGTAGAATTTGAAAGAAAACCAAACATATAGCAGCGTGCCCACGCCTTACTATTTATTGATGGGCAGAAATTTTGAAGGAATGAATCACGTGGCGTGCCCATGCCTTGTGTTTATTAATGAGCAGAAATTTTTGAAAGAGGGAATTATACAGTGGCGTGCCCACGCTTTAACATATTTGATGAGCTGGAAAAAAAAACACCTTTCACATTTCATTCTTCTAATGAAACTTAAGACGACATTTCTGTAACAAGTTTTAGAATGTCACAATATGGTATTGGATTATGTTTTTGAAGGATAACTGCTCACCTCCAATTCGCAGCAAACTCGCAGATAGGGGTGTCAAAATGCGACACGACCCGTCAACCGACACGACCCAACACGAAAAAAATCAGGTTCGGGTTGGGGTTTTTCGGGTTCGGGTTGGGTGGGTTCGGTTAGTGCCAGGTTAGACGGGTTTCGGGTTGGGTCGCGGGTTGACCCGAAAACTTTTTTTTTTGAAAATATTACCTATATTTTTATATATTGTATGTTTGAACAAAATTTATTGTATATTTATATGATAAATTTTCATCATTTAATATTTATTTGTATTTTTTTTATTTTTTTAACAATTGTTTATTTGATTTAGTAAATATACTTTTAATTTTCTACAATTAAACTTTCATATTTAAATCGAAAATTTTGTTGTTATGTATTTAAATTAAAATATTACTATTATTTTTTATTTGTTCGAATTTTTTTCATTAATTTTTTTAAAAAAATAAAAAAAATTCGGGTTAGGCGGGTTAGACGGGTTCGTGTTCAGGTTGGGGGTTTTCGGGTTGCTTCGGGTTCGGGTTGGGGAAAAAAAAAATTTCGCGGGTTGACCCGAAACCCGACCCACCCGATCCGATTGACACCCCTACTCGCAGAGCTTTGTCAGTCAGTCTGTAAGTTTATTTTTGTTAATGTTAAGTTAAAATTTTGAATGTTTTATTTATATTTTTAATTTTTTTTGAAAGTTAAGTTATGTTATATGAAATTATTTAAACTTTCATGTGTGTTGGTCATGTGATGGATTTATTAGGCATAAACCTGCTGAATTAATGATATAGTGAATCATGGGACTCAAACTAGTAATATGGAAGTTCATAAATTTTTGTGAATTTTATTTTATATAATTTTTAGAAAATACTATGTGCGGTTTATATGAGTTAATTGTTATTTCCATAAGTAGGTAAAATAATTATAGAATCTTTGGTGGATTTTAGAATTTAATATTGACCATGAGGCAAGTGAAAATGCCTGATAATTTTATTTTCGTTTGTGCTTGTTTTATCAATTATTTAAGATAAATAGGAAAGACCTAAAATGCTCCACGAATTTGTGTTTGCTTATTGGTATTATTATGTCTACATATTCATTGGGTTTATTATTAGTGTGAATTTGATAATCGTTGGTGTGGTTTATAGATTATTAATATTGTTATCAAAATTATTTTAAAGATAATTTTATTATATTGACACTTGGGATTGCTTTGATTTCTGAGGTAAGGAAACATCTACTTTAAAACGTTGTTCCTGACACTTGGGGAATTGTCCAAAGTCATTAAGAAATAAGTTTTCGTAACATAAATTAATTAGACAAAAACTTGTGTGAGACTGTCTCACAGGTCGTATTTTGTGAGACGGATTTCTATTTGGGTCATCCATGAAAAAATATTATTTTTTATGCTAAGAATAATACTTTTTATTGTGAATATCGTTAGGGTTGACCCGTCTCACAGATAAAGATTCGTGAGACCGTCTCACAAGAGACTTACTCAATTAATTATTTGTGAAGATTAAGAAATTTTGAAATCTTGAATTTAGGTTGTTGGTCATTTTAACAATTCTCTAGATGGAGAAATGACCAATCTTCAATGTGATGGTGATTTAAGAGTATGGTTATCATCATGAGACATTAATTTTGTATTTTGGACTAATTGGAAACATGCATTTGAATTATAATATTATGAGATAGAAATGTTTCACATTGAAGTGATAACTTACACATTATGAGATATTAAATAATGTATTTACTACTCAAATTTTAGGATAAAGAATGTATTAATCAAGTGTTATAAATAGGTGATTAATTATGGTTCTTCGGTTTCTTGATTTTAAATTCTATAGGATTATAAGGGAGACATAGTTGAATGAAACTTAAGTTTTATTGACTATTGAATTTTGATTAATTTTTGTTCAAGATTGATTAAATCATGATACAAAATTTTGGCTTGAATTAGACTCTATAGACGTGAATCATTTAATTTTTAGTACTTTGGATTTAAGAAATTGTTTATACTAGTGTAAAGAAAAATATTTTTAATTATATAACAACTAAATGTCAGTTATGCATAATTTGTTAAAGTGGTATAATGATTGATAATCATGGATATTAGAGGATGCATCAATACAGGTTTTAACAATAGAAGTTATGGTAAAATATTTTGTGCAAATTAAAATTTAGAGTGATGACAAGTAAAAAATAATTAGCTAAATCTTGTAAGTATAAAATAATTTGGTGTAATTTAGGAATTGTGGTTTGACAATGCACATAGAATAAGTAACTTACATTGAGATCAATAAAATCTTCGTGATTTACAAAAATGGAAAGGATCTCTTATCAGAGTATGCAGCGAAAGAGTGATATAGTGACCCAAAATTTTAGTCAATTAGATTAAGTATGGAGTGAATAAGTTAGAATGGAATTTTCAATTGCTAAGACTAGACGAATTTCGAGAACGAAATTTATTTTAAGGGGATAAAATTGTAACGTCTCAAATTTTAAAAGAGTACCTAAACTGCATTATAATTATTTTATTATTTAAATAATATATTTAAAATAAGAGTCTAAGTTTTGATTGATTTTTAATTAATTTATGTGAAGTTTTCAGGTATTTGGTTTTGCAGAAACTCGAGCAAATCAAAAAAAAAAATTTTAAGAGAATTTAATGGTTCGTGGCAAGCTTATGACTGATTTTTACAGGTTTGTGGACGTAGGCCTTGGGTTGGGTTGCCCGCCAAATTTAAGATCTATTCTGGGGAGTTAACCTAAACATTTAATATCCATTTTGGGAGTTAAGCCAAAAAAGTATGAGGATCTATTATGAGGAGTTTAGCCAGAAAAATTTATGATCTGGACGAAAAAGTATGATGATCCATTATGAGAAATTAAGCTAGAAATCAAATCCATTCTGAGATTTAAAATTCATTCTGAGGAGTCAAGCCAAAAAGTATGAGGATCCATTCCGGGGAGTTAAGCTATAAGATTTATGACCTTGACGGAAAAGTATGATGATTCATTTTGGAGAGTTAAGCCAGAAGATTTATGATCTTGATGGAAAAATATATGAGCCACGTTTTATAAAAAAGTTTGAAATTTTTAGAAAAATGTTAAATGTTTATATGTTGCATTATTTAAATAAGTTGAGGCAATGAGTAACGTATATGATGAGGTTTGAAGAATAAGTTTCATGCATGTCGTTCTTATTATGTATTAATTGTTATCTCCATATTATTTGTTCAGCCTTTAGACTCATTAGATTTCATCGATATATGTGAGGAAGATTGAAGTGGCATTGGCGGGTGAGGAATGGTGGGTCAGGGTTGAGGAAGAGCACTTATCCGAGACTTGACGTTTTCCGCAAAAACCTTCAGTTTTCTGAGTTTTTCTACTCTATTCAATGAATATTTAAAATTGAGTCATTATTTTAAAGCTAGCGTTGACGTCATTTAACTTCCAAAAATCAGTCCACGTAAACCGGATACATGCAAATTATTTAAATTGCTTATTTATTTTATTTAATTGATTTTAAATGCTTAAACATTATATTTTATATGATTAAATGTTTAAATTGCATGATTTCATCAAATTAAAGATTTTGTCCGGATATTCGATATTAGGATGGGGAAAGGAGATCATGGACGACCAAAATGAAAATATATTTCGATAAAAATTTTAAGGCTCGACAAAATGATTTAATAGGATAAAAATTTTCTTAAAATGATGGAGTCTAAATTATTTGACGAGTCGAACCTTATTTTATTTGAGAAGCCGATTTTAGTCAAACAAATGACTTTTATGGATCCGAAAGTTAGTATTTATGAAAACGATTTTTGTAAACTTTTATTTTATATTCAATTGAGCCTTAATGAGCCTAATTTATCTAAGATTAATGGGCCTAATTATTTGAAAATTTCAAAGCTAGAGTCTTAAAAATTCTAGACTCTTTATCACCTAAAAAACTAAATTATAAAATCAAATCCTACGTTTCTATAGATTCACATTGGCCGAACACTTCACACACAAATTTTCAAAACTTAGAGAGCAATAATCTAAGGTTGTTCGTCGCCTATTCGCTCCTCTTCGTAACCCACGCTGACGATTGAATATTCGAGTGTTATCAACGCAAAGACGCGCTTCTAAACCTCTTTTTGCATCATTCAAATCATATTATGCATGATTTATGTTTTAAAGCATGTAAATTTTATTGATCAAATTATTTGACGGTTGGATGAATATTATGCTGACGTCCCGCCCCTAGGTAATTGGTATAGCTAGACTGATCAGTCGACCATGATGATATGATAGTAACTTTCAATGATCAAACTTTACCCAAAAATGATATACGACGATGAAAAGATTTACGATCTAGTGATTTATAATATGATATATGATTACGAGTTTTTACGCTATCTTATTTTATTAAAATGATTTATTTTAAAGCTGCATGTGCCTGTATATGTATTATTTGTAACGTGTGGTTAGAACGTGCTGAATCATTAAACTCACTAGGTTTGGATGGTCGCAAGCGATGATGATTTTGAGGGAGGCGCTGAAGCTTGAGTAGATTTGGTCCGACAGTACACTCTCGAGGGATTTTTATTTTTCCGCATAGCTTAGTATTTAAAGTTTTAAAGTAAAGATTTTGATGATTATGATTTAAAGATTTTATACTTTATTTTGAAGTTTAATTTTGGATTATTTTAAAAATTGACGTACGATTTTGTGGTTGACGATTTTGTATTTTTATGCATTTGAGGTTTTTAAATATAAGTTTTTATGTTCGATGGTTTTGATGTTGGAGGAAAATGTTTATAAAAAAAATTTGTAATATTTTAAAGTTAAAAAGTAAGGGATGTTCCACGTCGTGTTTGTCGTTTCTCTCTCGTCTTATATTGATCATGATATTTGCATGATTAGGTATAACAACAAGACATGTTTCGACAAACCCGAGACCTAGGCTGGCAAGAAAAGTCTAGACCCGCAAACCGCCTCTCCCCGAAATTGCCTTAAACCCAGGTAGGATCCGCCAAGCATCCAAATTGATAATAATAATAATAATAATATTATTATATAGGGTGGGTTCGGACAAACCAAAGACACGCTCCGGACCCAGACCCATTTGACCGGTTTGTACCCACCCCAAACAGGACAAGTTTTATGCGGGGTCGGGTTTGAACCCGATCTATTGTCATCCCTATGTATGACATGGTTAAATGTAGAAATTTATTTTATATGCATGGTGTGTCGCATCAAGTAGAATTTGAAAGAGAAGGAAATAAACAATGGCGTGTCCATGCCTTATGTTTATTGATGGGCTGAAATTTTGAAGGAAATAATCATGTAGTGACCTGCCCACGCCTTATATTTGTTGATGTGCTGAAATTTTTGAAAAAGAGAATTATACAATAGCATGCCACACCTTAACATATTTGATGAGCTGGATTTTTTTTCCATATTTCATTCTTCTAATGACACTTAAGACATCGTTTATTTGATGAGAAATATATGATGAGGTTTGAAGAAAAAGTTTCATGCATGTCGTTCTTATTATGTATTAATTGTTATCTTTAGATTATTTGTTTAGTCTTTAGGCTCACTAGATTTCATCAAAGCATGTGATGAATAATGAAGTGGCGTTGGTTGGCGAGGAATGGTGGGTCGGGTTGAGGGAGAGCACTTATCCGAGACCTGACGTTTTCCACAATAACATTCAGTTTTATGAGTTTTTCTATTCTATTTGATGAATATTTAAAACTGAGTCATTATTTTAAAGGCTAGCGTCGACGCCGTGTTTGTTGTTTCGTTCTCGTCTTATATTGATCATGATATTTGCATGATTAGGTATGACAATAAGGCAGGTTTCGAAAAACCCGAGACCTCTGCCGCCAAGAGAAGTCTAGACCCGCAACCCATGTCGCCCCAAACTTGCCTTAAACCTGGCAGGTCCTATCGGGTTTGTACCCGCCCCAAATAGGGCGATTTTTATATGGGGTCGAGTTTGAACCCGATCTTTTGTCATCCATATAAATGACATGGTTAAAGGTATAAATTTATTTTATTTGCATGGTATGTCGGATCAAATAGAATTTGAAAGAGAAGAAAATAAACAGCGGCGTGCCCATGCCTTATGTTTATTGATGGGCAGAAATTTTGAAGGAAATAATCAAGAAGTGGCATGCCCACGTCTTATATTTTTTGATGTGCTGAAATTTTTGAGAAAGAGAATTATACAATAGCGTGCCACACCTTAACATATTTAATGGGCTGGAATTTTTTTTTTTTCCATATTTCTTTCTTCTTATGAAACTTAAGATGCCATTTGTGTAACTAGTTTTATGATGTCACAATATTTTTTTTTGTAACAATCATGGGTTATCTCGATTTTGGAATCTTTTTAGAGCCTTCTCCCTCACACACTTTTCCATACACAATTACTCATAAAATATTTTCATCCTGGAAAATGGGTTCCTTCCACTTTTCTCAATACTCGAACCCATGACCTCAAGGATAAATACCTAGATTTCTAGAGTGTCCATGAATCTAGGTATTTATCTTAGAGATCCTGAGTTCGAGTGATGAGGGAGTCGAAAGGAACTCATTTTCCAAGGATGAGGATATTATATGAATAAAGGAGAAATGCCAGAAGGAGTCTGTTTATCGGAGAAATGTCCATAAGAAGTCCGTTTATGAGAGAATACCCTAAAGAGAATCCAAAATCGAAATAGCTCATGATCGTTGCAATTTTCTGTTATTTTAATTTGATTACATATATAATTTGATAATAATTTGTTAGATTAAATATAAATTTTTAACATTTGACAAATTGAATTTAAAATTACTATCAAATTTAATTGAATTTTATTTTAATTTAAATATGAAATGGTTTTTTTTTATTATATATACAATTTAATTGACACTATTATGCATGAATAAAAACAACTAAAGTTTAATAAAATTTAGCGAACATTAAAAATTTATATTTAATCTAAAAAAATTAGGAAAAATTCTCAGAAAATAATTATGGAAATATTAAAAATTATAATTTGTATAGGTAATATTAATAAATTATAAATATGGAATGTTGTGTCAACGTAATTAACCCAAAATATTTTAACAAAAAATGCCAAAATTAAACTTTTTATTAAAAAAAAATTTCCAAAATAAAACTAATTAAACCGACCGAAGATTATGGATTGGTGGCAAATGTAATTTAAGTTTACTTCAATTACGTGGCGGCTTGGGGTTGTACTTCGCCTCCCCCATTCCCCTTATTATTTTTTTGCTGCGACTCCCGAGTCCCGGGGACCCGCTACCCTATACACTGCAATTTATTCCCTTCCTGCCACAATTTGACCATCGGAATCGGAGCCTCAAGCTCCCGATCTTACTTCTACTCAAGCTCAATTGATGGAATTAGTGCCGGAATCTGTCACCTCGCCTCAAGAAGAAGCTGCCTCCGGCAATTCTTCTCTCAACAAATCGCTTCTCGATAAGCCGCTTCAGAAGCTCACTGAAGATGACATTGCTCAGCTCACTCGGGAGGACTGCCGCCGTTACCTGAAAGATAAAGGTTGCGAAGTAGTTGTCTTAAAACATTTAACTCCGGAGAAAAAAGAAGGCGATCTCTGTTAAACAAGTTCCTTTGTTTCTTCAGTTTTTTTTTTTTTTGGGTTTAGGGATGAGGAGGCCTTCGTGGAACAAGTCGCAAGCGATTCAGCAAGTGATAATGCTCAAGGCTCTACTTGAAACAACGGAGGATTCCGACTCCAATTATCGCAAGAAGCTTCGCATTCCCCGCCCTAATAAATTTCATGACAACAATACTGTTTCGGAAAATGTGAGTAATTTTTTCCATGGACATTGTTTTATTGTTAGTATCAGTTGCTCGTGTGGAAAACTGGGAAAACAATGGAGAATAAGAGTGGAAAGATTCTACGCGTTTTCTGCCTTAATTTCAGGGATGCTGCTAAGAAAATTTCTTTTGTTGGTAAAGTTTTTAAATTAATTGTCTAAATGTAGGTTCCTCGACGAATGTACGGGGATGCGAATACCTCTGTACTGGCAGAAGATACGGCGTCACACGGTAGAAAGGATCTGGATGAACCCGAGAATTCCCGTGGGTTATCTGCGAGTCTTGTTTCAACCAATGTTGGCTCTTCTCTACCTAGGTCATTTTTTAAGTCTCGCTTTCAAACATTAATTAGTTCCATTTCACGGTTTGCTCCTTAGGTTGTAATGTACTGCTGCTATCCGAAACTCTCGTCTGTTGATGTTTTTATTTTCAGCAGTGTCAAATTCAAATAGGATTTGGACGAACTTCAGTTATATCATGTTTCTGGCTTATGTTCCCTTAAAATATCAACTAACTGCAGCTTACATTAGCTGATGCACTCTTGAATTTAAAAATATTATTTTGTTTCTACAAAACAGTCGGATTGAGCTATTAAGAAGTTAATATCATGATATGTGGCGCCTAATGTTTTCTCAGTTTTATGTAGTTGAGATTTTAAAACCGTAACTGACACAAATAAATGGACAATCTCATTTCACATTACTTTTTCTGAAATGCTTATGTTGGAATTCCTTGGATCCTACGTATCTTCTGAAGAGGATTCTCTGTTATTTCCAGATCCGCTGTTTCAACGATTATGCCAGTGGGACAGATGACAATATTTTATTCTGGCAAAGTGAATGTGTATGATGATGTGCCAGGAGATAAGGTATTGAAGCTTCATTTGTTTTGTTTGTATTATTTTTTTCACTTAATGACTGAAAATGCATTAAGACCAGTATATTGTTTAAATTTATTCTTTTATATCTTAATTAATGATTTTACCAACTTTTTTAAATTTCCCAGTTTTTAATGTCTCGCTTACCCTGCTAGCTTCTACCTCTGAACTCACCTCTTGTACGTTGCCAAATTTCTTAGGCACGGGCAATAATGCACATTGCTTCACATCCGCTGGAGTTTCCGCAAGATCAAGCAGATGATGGCACTGTTTTAGTGCAATCTTCGTCCTGCAGATCAAAATCGGTTGACAACAAAGCATGTCCAGATACTACTGTTATTCATTTGCTAACTACACAAACAGGTGATTAGAAGTTTGTGGTACAAGATCATGATTATAGCCATCTCTCACAAAAGCCAATTTAAATACCTAATGAGTATCTCTGTGTGTGTGTGTGTGTGTGTCTGAGAGTGCACGTGCGCATGTGTGTAAGTGGGCCCCCGCATGTGTGTGTGAGCTGGTAGATTATCAAATGTCTATTGTGCTGATTTGCTCTTGTACCAACTTCCGATACACATTGAGATTGACAACTGCTTTTGAAATAATTCCTTGTTTACAATTTTGGAAATTTTTGTACAGTGAAAGTAAGCGACGATTGTCAAGATTGTGATGAAGAAAGCAACACACTTCATGTAGAGAACCCTGGTAAACATGCCTTCATATACCACTTCAAAAAAGTTGTTCAAATGACTGTATCAATAATGTGCCATTGTAGCAATAGTCATCACTGGGAGTTGAAACTTTATGCTATTATTACTACCACCATCATAAACTCACCAGTGATCATGCTTCAATGACGTTTGGATTGAAGTTGGAGGCAGCAAAGTTCTCTTGAAACTAAAGGCTTTGCCATGCCTTATAAAAAAAAAGTATTTTCATTTGTTTTCATCTCTTCCTTATTTGTGTATATGAATTTATGGTTACTTTTTCTTTGAAAATGATAATTACGGTGTGATGGATCGGTTTGGTGAAAACAGCAAAGTGGAAGGTAACATGGAATGGATGGAAATTATAGCAGTGTATGATCAAAGTTTTGTCCATTGTTTTATGTGTTACCGAGGTAACATATTTAATGGTTGATTAAACTGCTTGCTATTCTTGGCACTGAATATCAAATTCAATCATATTGTTACCTAATCATTGATGAGTCTCTTAGATTAAAAGTTTTCTATGTGAAACATTGCTGGGACAATGTGTGCTTGTTGTCATCGTAGACATAAATCTGTTCAGTTTTTAAAATTATAATGTTAAATTATTGCTATGTAAAATTGGAGCATGATGAGAATGCTATCAGGTTACCATGATTCCTATCTATCCAAAAAACACAAACTTGGCTTGAATGTGCTAGGACAATGCTGACTCCAAATATTCATCTTTACTTTCAACGAGAGACTCCGAATGTGAACCTGCAGTAGACAGCATTAATAACAGGACCTGTCATGTTTTCTTTATTATTCCTCAGTCTGATGTAACTTATCTTCAAAACAGTGGACGGTCCATCAAATAGAAAAGCATGTGTGCGAAGATATCTTGAGAAAAGAAAAGACAGGTATCTTAAATAATTGAGTTGCTATCTGCATAACTGGAAAGACAATTACTTCTGGCTCTTGTTGGTTGCTCATATCTCTGTTAGGTGAAGGTTTAAGAGAAAGAGGAGGGCAGGAATAACCTCATGCACAAGCTTGGACGTATGCTTTAACCATCACATGGGCAATCAAATACCGAATGAGCCCCTGGTTGATAGTGACACATACTCACCGCCCCAAATAAGGCAACATTCTAGACCACACAGTTTGGTGAATTATGAGTTCGTAAAGAATGTTTATACATCTTGTGGTCTGGATAATTAAGGTTAGATCTTTGACTTTGTGGTATTCTTTTTTTACGACAATGAAATTAGGATGCCATTTTTCCTCAGCAGTGTTGTTATTTTTCCAAAACTTTTGCTACGTCGTTAATGGTTATCTATGTATAATATATACCAGTGAATAACTTGTGAACTTAATATGAAGAAGAAATCAAAATAATACTATTAATAAGTAACAGAACTGAAAATTTTTTTTTAACAAGAATGGAAAACATAACTTGCTTGCTTAAGGGGAAAGGTGTCACAAAGACATTATAATGAAGGGTCCTTTACCATGTCTGAAGATGTTGATAATGTTGGCCTTTGTTCGGTTGCATCGTTCCCCAATAGGATACCAAGTAAACAAAATCAAGAAACCAAGTAAATTCAATAAGCATTGTTGTTAAAGTTCCTCCTTTGTTTGTCAAAAATTGTTTGTGAATGGCTAGGCCTATGGAGGCAAACTTGAGAAAGTTTTGCTCTTCTAAAGGCACTTGAATGAAATTCAATTTTTATCCCAAACTTTCCATGTTGGTGGCAATATTGAAACAATTGATAGTGTTTCACTGCCCTGAAAGGGGAGGGAAATGACAAGGGAATGCCATTCAAAAACTGATGAGAAACTGTTGCTTTTCAGGTTTATAGAACTCAAACTGACTCAAGTTGGAATATAAAGCTGTTTTTTTTCTTAGAAGGTATGATGTGCTATTGGCACTTTGTTCCATAGTGTAGGGCACTGTCATTTTGCTGTCAAATATGTCGTACGAGTATGTTTAGAATAGGTCTTTCTTCCCTTGAAGCAGAGCTCCATAAGTTTCTTTTTCTTCTTTAGTTGAATCTGGGTGGAGGGGGAATACCCTTTAGTCGGGAAATATCTCGAGCAGAGGCCGTAATCTTGAGGACTACGGCAGTGTAAAACACCATGTATTGTTTTGAATATGTTATCGTTTAGGAACATTCTTTGTGTATGTTCAATCCGTTATCACCCGTATCTCGCCTGGTTAAGTTTTTTCGACCATAGTAAAAGTAACTTAACAAAACCGTTTTCCCTTTATTTGCCTTGTCGACTCAAGACTAGGGCTTGGATATGAATTTTGTGGATCCATTTTGGCAAATAAAGGGAAAACGTTGGAGTTGCTTTTACGGTGCATAATCTCGCAATGATGAAATCGAGTTTTACTTCATTACAATATATATTATTCGTTTAAGTTTTAACTTGAATGGATCGATATTTACTTGAATTTGATTTGCACTCAAGTTAAAATGGTAACTGTTTTGGAGCTGGTTTTTATTTTAATGATCAATTAATTATTCGATTTCAGATTCAAAATTATTAGGCATATACCATTTGTTTTGTTACACACATAATGTAAATGGAAATGCGTATTTTAAATTACCATTCTAATTACAAGTATCGTATATTAACTCGATCACCAACGCTTTAAATACATTTAACCCTCTGAAATAAATTACGAAACAACAACAATAATGAGCCAATCATCTCTTGACCTAGTTGGGACGTGAGATCTCAAAAACCAAAAGCTAGTTTAGCTATTAAAAAAATAGATTATATATAAAAAAAATATCATCTTCGACGACGAAGCATGAAGATTATGGGCCTTCTTTATTAATGGGCCGCATTTAGGATTGAGCCGTCAAGGCCAGGTCTATATATTTTCTGGTCCAACCCACCTTCACACCATTGTTCAATACTTCAATCCCTGTTTGCAAGAACCAAGAACGAAGCCCTGACGTCGAATTGAGGTATGCATTCTTTCTATTTTATTCATCTTTGCATAAGTATGATTCAGTTATTCTTTTTATTTGTTTTGTTATTTTTAAGAATTCTGAGCTTTCGTTCCTTAACGGTGTCAGATAATCATTTCCTTGTTTTAGGAGTTTTGGGTTTGGTTTTTATTTTATATATCGACGAGGAAATGACGTACGAGGAGTGATTATCTGTGAGGACTCTGGTAAATAGATTTGAGGGTTATTTAAACCGGTAAATTGGTGAATTATGTGAATTTCCAGTTAAATACGTAAAGATATTCTTGCAAATAATATTGTGGACGCTGTATGGCTGTTGCTGACAAAAACCAAGCTCACACTGTTTGTAGGTGTTTGGATGCTTTTTTTGATTACAAACTTCATAATGAAAGCCAAAGGGCTTGCGAATATAGCATGCTTAGGCGTATTGCTCTGCACTATTCCATTTATTGCTCATGGGGTTTCAGTGTCATGTATGATGGCATATGAAGAAGGTGGTGCCCCGGCTGTTTTTAATTCGCCCGAGTGTCCTCAATGGTTTCTTTCTGCAGAATCTTCTCAGAATTCAACAAAGAATTGCCAATTTGCAACTCTTCAAGGTCATAGAGAGTATCAAGAAGACCGTATTACATGTGATCTTGATATGAAATTGCCTTTTTCAGGTGACATTGGTATCATATGAAATTGCCATGTAGGTTTATTCCCTTCCCGGTACATCATTTATAAAGCACACAACTATCTTTTCCAATGTTTGCCATTCGGCTTGATTGCAATTGTTGGACAAATGACTATATAAAATCTCAAGATGCTTGCCATAAATCCAGGTAAAGATGTGGTCGAGGAGGTTACTGTAGGTGTTGCAGCAATATTTGATGGCCATGGAGGCGAGGAAGCAAGCGAGCTGGCTTCACGAAAGATTTTGGATTACCTTTTCATGCATGTTGTGTTCCTCGAGTACAATCGAGTGCGTTTGATCTCCAAAAACGATAGCGAGTCACAAACATTTGATATGTAAGCAAGAGGTTTGGGTTTTGAATTCAGTAAATTTATTGTGCCAATTCTTTGTTTCAACTTCGTGAAATGATGAATTCTGAATGGTTTGGACAAAAATCGAACCATAAGTTTGATGCTTGATGTTGTAGTTTGATGTACCGAGAGTGGGAGAAAGAAGATCTCTCTTTTTTATTGATTAATCTGAACGTACAAAGCAGAAAATAAGCAAGTTCTAGTCTACCAACATATCCCTCTAATACAAAAAGTATTTTAATCCTAATAAAAATTTAAATACAAATAAATAATATCCTTGTCAACTAGATAAATATTTAGATATTCAACACCCTCCGTCAAGCTGGGAAATATATGTGAAGTATATGTGGACTTCAAATATTCAAAATTGGGTTGATAGAGGATTTTGTCAGGATGTCAGCAATCTGCAAATGTGAAGGGGAATAGTTGTGATCAACTATTATCTTCTCAATATTTTCACTTATGAGTGTCTGTCAATTTTCACATGCTCTGTTCGATCATGGTGAACTGGATTTCTAGCTATCTTTGTAGCTATATGTTTGTCACACATCAGTTACACTGAATGGTTGTCTTCGAGTTTCAATTCGTTGAGTAGGCCTTTAAGCCACACACCTTCACAAATTCCATTGGATAAAGCCCGAAACCCTTCTTCAGCACTACTAGCTACAACTGATTGTTTCTTGCTTTGCCAAGTAACTAGATCATAGTTATTTGGGGCGCAAGGCGCACTAAAGCGCAAGGGTGTCTTGGGGCCTGAGGCGCGAGGCGCAAGGCGAAGCGCACACTTTATCGAAGTAAGGCGCATACGACACAAATTTTAAAATTCAACATATATAAAATATTTTATATGATTTAAATTAAATTTTTTGACAAAGATAAAAAAATAATATAAATAAAAATTCATTAGCAGATAATGTAGCATAAATCATAGCAAAAAAAACAAACTCCAATCATCTACAATTCATTAGTAAGTCGTAAGTGCATCATAATATATTAACCAAAAAACTTCAAAAATCTAAATCATCAAATTCATCTTCATCCTCCCCAACTGCGTCATCATCATCTCCAGAAGCTGAAGCTCCAGATTTGTATCCTTCTGATTCCTCATCGTTTTCGCCAAAATCAATTTCTTCATCCTCGTCATTGCTATAACGATAGATAGTAGATCTTCTTTTATACGTATTTAATGTACTCGTACTAGCCGCTGCTTCTTTTGTAGAGGATGTGCCTCGAGATCTAAAATTATAGGCATCTTCATCAACCCCAGAAGCTCGTCCAACCTCACCCCAAGTCAAACTATCATCATCAAATACGAGATCATTTTCGTCACCACTATTATCATTTAATCCTCCCATGAACCATTCATTACTATCATCGATATCAGCCAAAGAAATAGGATCAATCATATCACGCATATCATATCGGCGCCTCAAAGCCCTGTTATACTTGATGTAAACCAAATCATTCAATTTTTTTTTGCTCCAATCTATTTCTTCTTTTGGAATGAAGCTGCAAATATTTGGTACAAATTTATTTTAGCTTTAAGATAATAAATTTATTTAATATTTCATTAAAGACTAATACTTAGTACTCACATGTTCAAACACACTCCAATTTCGTTCACAAGCAGATGAGCTACAAGTAAGGCTAAGAACTTTCACCGCGAACACTTGCAATTCGGGTGTCGAACACCCATAAGCCAACCACCATTCCGCTTGTAATTTTGAAACAAAATAAAAAATTGAGCATTAAAACTATTATATATCAATTATCATATAATAAAAATAAAATATTGATTACCTGGTGATTTTTTGTTTCTTTGTCTGACTGCCATGGGCATCCCAAAAAGTCCTTCGGCCTTTTTATACATTGGCAATTGGTCCATGATCTTATCCTGTAACTCCTCGGTTTCACACATCCTAGCGATACATTTATACAAACCCGTCACAACTTCATTATCATTTTCTATATTAGAATTTGAGTAGAAGAACTCCGGGTTTAAGAAATGCCCAGCAGCATGTAAAGGTCGATGGAGTTGTATCGTCCACCTATGATCAATTATAGCAAAAATATCTTTATATTTATCCTCTTTGTTATCAAATGAAGCAGCAATNGCAATCTGCAAATGTGAAGGGGAATAGTTGCGATCAACTATTCTCTTCTCAATATTTTCACTTATGAGTGTCTGTCAAATTTTACATGCTCGGTTCGATCATGGTGAACTGGATTTCTAGCTATCTTTGTAGCTGTATGTTTGTCACACATCAGTTACACTGAATGGTTGTCTTCGAGTTTCAATTCGTTGAGTAGGCCTTTAAGCCACACACCTTCACAAAGTCCATTGGATAAAGCCCGAAACCTTTCTTCAGCACTACTGCGAGCTACAACTGATTGTTTCTTGCTTTGCCAAGTAACTAGATTACCACATACAATAGTACAATACCCAGAAGTAGATCTTCTATCAATAAGAAAGCCAACCCAATCGGTATCAGTAAATACTTTGATATTTTTGGTTGTGGACTTTCGAAATAGCAGCCCTTTCCAGGTGTTCCCTTTAGATATCTCAATATTCGGTTGACTATTTCCATGTGTTCTATAGTGGGTTTATTCATGAATTGACTGACGAAACTCTCAACAAATCCAATATTAGATCAAGTGTGTGATAAGTATATCAATTTACCAACCATTCTTTGGTATCTTCCCTTATCAACTGGAGCACAATCTCTTTTGGTTCTTATCTTGACATTTGGGCCCATTGGAGTATCAATTGGTTTACATCCTTGCATCCCAGTCTCTTTTAGTAAATCTAAGACATACTTTCGTTATGAGATTTAGATTCCATGTGAGGATCAGGCCAATTCCATTCCCAGTAAGTGCTTAAGGTGTCCTAGATCCTTCATTTCAAACTCTTTTGAGAGCATGTTCTTCACACGGGACATTTCTTCTTCATGATTTCCTGTGAGTACGATGTCATCGACATAAACATCGAGGAGTTTGATCTTCTCTTCAGAGTGCTTCACAAATAGAGTATGATCGGACATGCACTTTAGGACCATTGTTATAAAAGGCGAGCGCCTGGCTGCGCCTAGGCGACGGGCGCAGCCAGGCGCACCTGTTGATCCAGGCGCACGACATTGAACAAGCGCGCCTGGGGTGCGCCTCGGCCCAGGCGCACCGCTGAAGAAAGGCGAGCGCCTGTGCGCTGTGGTATTACACGATGTGATAGGAATTTATAACTCAAGCCCAATAAAATTTAAAGCCCAATAACAAACAAAAGACCTTTTTAATGTTTTAAAAAAGCCCTACAATCTGCATGTGTGTTCTTTTTCTTACCGTTCTTTGAAATTCTTTCTGGAGTAGCGAAGTGGCCTCTATCTACATCTGAAAGTCTCTGGTTCTGTTCGTCTCTCTCTTTTCTAGTGTTTTTCATCTTCTGTGCTAGGTTTCTTCTTCAAAAACTGTGAGTATTTAAGAGTTGGTGGTTTTGTGCCTTGTGGATTACAATATAGGATTTATTGTACATGGATCAATGATCATCTGTCTGTGCTATCCCTATTCCCTACAATCTGCATGGCTTTGCTTGATGTCTTACTGTTGCTGTGGCATGGGATTAGGAAAAGAATTCTTGTCTTGTACTGTTGTTGCAGTTTACTTTTATTATTAGGATTTAGGATCAAGTATGTTATTATAATCTTGTTGCTTGATTATTATAATCTTGTTTTATTATTAGGATTTAGGATCAAGTCTGATATTATAATCTTATTATTATAATGTTGTTGCAGTTTATGTTTCCTTAATAATCTTGTTTTATTATTATAAGTCAAACACATTGTCTCAAAGTATTTAATTTAGATCGTATAAAATATTTTATATGTGTTGAATTTTAAAATTTGTGTCAAATGCGCTTTACTTCGATAAAGCGTGCGCTTCGCCTCGCGCCTCGCGCCTCAGGCCCCAAGACACCCTTGCGCTTTAGTGCGCCTTGCGCCCCAAATAACTATGCTTTAGGTAATCTTCTTTCATTAACACATTAATAAATCGATGAAACTAGGCATGAGGTGATTGTTTAAGGCCATACAAGGATTTTTTAATTTGCATACTTTGTTGTTTATAGCCTTCGACATGAATCTTGATAGAATGTCCATGTAGATTTCTGCTTCTAGGTCCCCATTGAGAAATGCATTTTTTACGTTCAGTTGGAATAAAGGCCAATCAGGATTTGTAGCAATTGATAGAAGTACTCGGACATTGTTGAGCGGGTGCAAATTTCTCTTGATAGTCAATTCCATACAACTGAGTGTATCTTTTTGCAACTAGACGTACTTTATAACGTTCAATACTCTCGTCAGCCTTGTGTTTAATGGTGAAGATCTATTTGCATCCAACTTTGTTCTTTTCCAGAGGAAGCTCGGTAATCTTCCAGGTATTGTTCTTTTCGAGTGCCTTGATTTCATAAAAAACAGCTGATTTCCAATGTGGATCTTGAAGGGCTTCTTCGATAGTGGATGGTACCTGATCATGATCTAAACTGGACACAAATGCACGAAATGTTCTAAAACTCGGTAGTGACATTCGTTGAATTGTAAAACTTTCTCATTGGTGGAGAATAGCATTTATATCCCTTTGCAGTTGATAGCAGATGATCTAGTTTGCCTCGCTGCTAGGAGTGGATATGGACAAATGCTGAACACCCAAAGGCTTTAAGAGAAATTGAATGAAAGAGATGTGTTTTGGGAAAGGTATTGAGGAGAGGGTCAATTGGTGTTGAATAGTTAAGGACTCGGAAGGCATCCGATTGATGAGATAGGTAGCAGTGAGTACTGCCTCACCCCAAAACTGCTGAGGGACTTAGTGAGTAAAAAGTAAAGAACGTGCAACCTCAAGCAGGTGACGGTTCTTGCGTTCAGAGACCTTGTTTTGTTGAGGGGTGTCGACGCCGGAACTTTGGTGGACAAATCCATGGGATGTGAGATAATGCCCTAGCACAAAATTGAAGTAATCTCGAGCTCGATCAGTGCGTAGAATATGTATAGAAGAAGAAAATTGTGTTTGTATCATAGTATGGAATTGTTTGTAGAGATCCTCTGTTTCAGACTTTTCTTTCGTTAAGAAGACCCATGACAGTCTTGTATGATCATCCACAGATAAGAAGAATCAGCTCGTAGGATGGTCCTCAAATATCACTACGAATTAGTGAGAAAGAGAAACATGGTTTGTAAAGTAGTGATCTAATGGAGGTATACGTGTGCTTTGAAAGTTGACAGATATCACAATGAACAAAATTGGGCTTTTTATGTCTGAAAAGTTGAGGAAACAACTTTGACATATACAAAAAATAGGATGGCCTAATCTATAGTGCCAAAGCAACAATGCACTATCCTTATTCGAACTAGATGAAAAATCAGAGAAGGAAAAGCTGGAGATACTCGTCAGTCCGTTATTGGAGGAGGCATTCATCATGAAAAGATACAGTCCAACACACAGATCAACACTACCAATCATCTTCCCTGAGGCCAGGTCCTGAAAAGTACAAGAATCCTCAGAGAAATTAATGCAACACTAGAGATCATTGTTAAGTTGACTGATGGATAAAAGATTGCAATTAAGGTCGGGCACAAATAACACAGATTGTAGACAAATAGCCATCGATAAAGTGATCGAACCAACTCCAACAACTTCGAAGCAAGAGCCATTTGCGATGCGGATAGAGCGCGAGGCCCTACATGGGCTGTAGGAGTGGAATAAGGAGAAATTGCCGGTCATGTGATCCGAGACCCCGGAATAAATAATCCAAGAAGTGCCTAAATCCTTTCTTGACAGTAAAGCGAGAGGGAACTCACCTTGACGTGCTGCATTACCAGACCCAATCAGGGAGTTTGTGGTGGCAGAGGGCTGTCCGAACAGAAGCTGAAGAGCCTCCGATTGTTCTTTTGTGAAAGGCTGTAGGGCAGAGTTGCACCGTCTGAAGAGGCAACATGGGCACAACGCTCTCTGGATGGTTTCCAATCAGGCGATTTCCTGTGAATTTTCCAGGAAGTGTCGATGGCATGATCAGGTTTCTAATTTCTTGTAGGCATCACACCACAGACGACCGTTGCACATAGACTGTCCAGCAATTGTAGTAGAGTGTAATAGAGTGCGGGTCCTAATGGCTATGGGATGATGGCTTGTGTGAAACAAGAGCCGACCCATCAATAGTCACTGAGGAGGATGGGGTTCCAAACATCAATTTGCGACGACTCTCTTCGTGTCGTACCTCAGAGAAGACAACCCGAAGGCTGGGAAGTGGTTTGGTACCCAATATGCAGCCCTTGACTTCATCAAGAGTCTTATTGAGGCTCAATGAAACTTGAAGATTCGTTTATTTTCCATTATGGCTTTAAAGCAGGCTTCGTCATCTGGGCAGTTCCATTCATAGACTTCAAACAAGTTCAGCTTCTGCCAAAGACAGGTGAGGGCACTGAAGTCCGTAGTGACACTACTGTCACCCTGATGCAGATCGTGGAGTAATCCTTCAACCTCGGACAATTCAAAGGTATTGTCACAACAATAATAAGTATCGCGGACGACATTCCAGATCTCACTAGCAGAATTGTAGATCAGAAAATTCTCCCTGATGTCAGGCATCATCGAGTTAACGAGCCAAGACATCACCAAGTTGTTTTCGGTATTCCATGCTTTAAGTTGGGAGTCGCTGGAATCTGGTCGCTTGGAAACCCCTAATAAAATAGCATCATTTATCTTGCCGCATATGAACATCATGACGGACTAAGACCATGGGAGATAATTCTACCCATTTAATTTTTGACATGTAATCGTAATAGTGAGTGACGAGTCTGAGAGGGAGGACACGGGTGGTGAGATCTGTGATGAGGCGTCAGAAGAGGATGAAGACACCGTGTTGCCGTATTTAGTCATGGGCTAGGATTTTCCTGGTTCTGCCGATACCATGCAGTTTGATGTACTGTGAGTGGGAGAAAAAAGTTCTTTCTTTTTTATTGATTAATCTGAAGGTACAAAGCATAATATAAGCAAGTCCTAGTCTACCAACCTATCCGTGTAATACTGAAAGTAATTTTATTCAAAGTTTAAATACAAATAAATAATATCCTTATAAACTAGATAAATATTTCGTTATTCAACAGATGTTAAATCCCTTAAATTTGGCTTTGATTCCAGAATATATGTTTAACTCTACCTTAGCGAAAACTAGAAAATTTCACTGTTAAATAATCTACAAAGTCGTATTGCACTTGAAAACTTGGTTGCATCATATAATGTGTCATAATTGCCATTAACTTGAAAATTATGTTATCTGGTTGGTGAATTAGGACCATCAAGTTGTCCTTTCTCAGGGTCCTTCAAGTCTTGAGTGTAATATTTATGATAAAAAAATATTTGTTCCGTCTTCTTGCTTGTCTCAATATGCAGTTCTCATGGTACATCACTAGGGAGTGGCCATAACTCAGTAAGACATGAACTTCTACAGGAAGCGTTATTGAGGACAGTCCAAGATATTGATTTAGAATTTAATCAAGTACGCCTGTTGATTAAGTGCAGTTATGCATTAATGTTACACTTGCTGAAAAACTGTTCGGCTTTATATTCCTGTCACCAGGAAGCTCGTGAAAAAGGATACGTTTCTGGGTCTACTGCCATCATTGTTCTTTTAGTAGATGACCAATTTTTTATTGCGAATATCGGTGATTCGAAGGCACTGTTGTGCTCTGGACAAAATCAAGCCCACCATTATACAGGAAGTCTGTAACTTTTCTAACTGTTTAGAAATTTGCGTATACCTTTTTTGTTTGTAATTTTGATTCAGTGAGAATCATTAAACTACTCGGTTCATTCTCATTGATCATCAGTGACTTTCGTTGCAGGCACCTTGGTGAAAGACCTTGTCGTTGAGGAACTGACTAGAGACCACCATCCAGATAGAGAAGATGAAAAGGCACGAATTATTGCAGCTGGTGGCATTGTAAGTTGGTGGGGCGTGCCTCGAGTCAATGGTATATTGGCTGTATCTCGTGCTATTGGTGATGTGCAATTAAAAAGGTAAACGCACATCCTCCATTTATAGACAGCACACACAAGCTGAAGTTGTAGATCTTCTCTATTATGCTCCATTCCCTTCTTAAAAATTTATTGCACTTGACGAGTTTGATTTTGCAATGGTAAGAATATTCCTTATCTAATGAAACTGGTGAAAATTTTATTTGTCATGCCTAGATATGGTGTTATTGCTGACCCTGATGTTGTGGGTTGGAGACGTTTCAAGCCTGAAAATAGATATTTGGTGTTAGCATCTGATGGGATATTTGAGGTATTCACACCACATGATGTATGCGACCTCTTACATGGAAAGACCCTTGAATCCTCATCTGAAGTCAGGTCACCGTCCTCGTTAGCAGATAGGATTAGTCGCAGCGCATTTAAGGCTGGTAGCACAGACAACTTATCTGTTATTGTTATTGGTATATTGAACAACACGGTGAGTTGATAGGCCTGGTAATTTCAATATTAAACGCCACTCTCAAGCAATTGCTCATGTAATATGCAATCATTTAGGAGTCTTGATTTATTGGAGTTACTAATTCCTTGACAATTTTACAGCTAATTACGTTTAATAGTTTAGTAGAATATGTCATTGTAATCAACCCAAATGGAAACCGAGCGTTTCGTGGTTCAATTGTAATCTTGTATATTTGCCTAAAATTTAGTGGGAAAACATTTCAGATGACACATTCTCACTCTCTAGTCTCTACTCTAACAATGGAAGAGAATATCAAGCTCTCAAAAACTTTATAGCAAAGTCGTGGCATTTCACATCTTACCACCCGGTACACAACAAATGATTGAATGGCATCGTAGACACACGGTTGATACTAATCTCAGGCTCCTTCGTCATGCATCTCTCCCGTTGTCGTACTAGAATTATGCATATGCTATTGCTATCTATTCTATTAATCTTACACCCACTCCCACCTCACAATTCTCTTCCTCCTATGTGTATACTTTTCCAGTCGCCTCCCAAATACATAAAACGTTTCCGTGTCTTTGGTTGCTTATTATGTTGATCTTGAGAAAGGTAACTCTTAAGTAATTGATTGTATACTTTTAGCAATTATTTAGGAGTCTTGATTCGTTGAGCTTAACGTTTGATAGTCGAGTAGAATATGTCATTGCAATCTTATACACGTGCAATTAAAAAACCTTGGAAAATAACAGGTACCCTTGTTTGCGTAGAGTCATCGTATCTTCATCTAAATTAGTAAAAGATGTACACACGTTACATGTGTTATTATTATTTTTAATTTGATCAAATAATATTAAACAATTATACAAAATTATTTTCAATTTAGAAGAGTTGTTCGAGTTAAAAGGAAATTTTTTTTAGACTTTTTTCTATTTAAAATATAGAGTGACTTGAGAAGATTTTTAGTAAGGTAAGAAGGTAATTATGAAATTAAATATTTTGGTGTCTTCTAAAGTAGTTATTTTAAAGGTCTCACACTTAAAAGAAAAAAAAGGAATTATTTTTTTTAGTTAGCAATTATTCCATTTTCTTGGATTTCACAGCCCCCCCATTGCAGACTTCTTGAATTTACACCCCCTTTTCCCACTCACCAACCAAATTCGGGAAAATGAGGANTTAAATTATTTTAATTACATGTATTGAATATGATAGGTATGTTTACAAGGTTAAAATATGGTTTTCTACTAGAATGCATAAAACTATGTTTGAAATGTTATTCGAGACGCGATCGAGGAACAGAGAACGGGGACCATAGAGAGAAAATATTTTTATTAAATGACTATTTTTAATTATTTAATATATGATATATTTTAAATGGTATTTTCGAAAATGACAAAATTTTGAAGTGTTTTTACGCGCGAGACGTATGTTAAATCGGTAATCGATTCTTGACAAAAATACAAACTTTTTGGAAGCTTGACTATTATTTTCAAAACATTTCCTAAACAAAATAATATTTCTACTATCTAATGGGTCTATTATATTAGGTTATTGAGTCTAACTTGTTACCAAAGTATATCAAACAAGGACTCCTAAAACCCTATCCTACACATCATATTCACGCCTACAAGCTTCAAAAACACTATGACTCTCTCCCTACCACACACGGCCACACATAGCACGTTTTCAAGGTTTCCCCATCGATTTTGAAGCACCAAAAATGTAGCAATTCCCCCGTTTCTCTCTGCCAAGCCGTCAAAGGTGTGGTCTATCCATCTCTCACTCTTTTTGAGGGCAGACCAATGGTCCCTCGTGTCAAGGATTGTATTTCGTGTATAAAATATGTAAAGGAACGCCTTAATATTCTTTCAATCATCGTTCATATCATATTATATGTTTTGATACATGTTTGTATGAAAAAAATGATGCACTATCTTATATTTTTGTTTTTATGGCAAAATATGAACAAAACTAGAGTTTTTGTCTTTTTAAATTCATGTTTATGTTGCATAAAGGGGCTATCATGCTAGGGCAATAAGAAGGGATGAATTTCAGCGGGATTAGGGTCTCTTAGGTGCATGTTTAAAGGCTGAAAATGAGAAGACTAAAGGTTGAACGAAAATTGGGGTTTGAAGAAGACTAGGGCTTCGCGTACAAGTTGTGTAAGATCTAATCCATGGCATTAGGCAGTTCATATTGCATGTGAACACGAAATTCCAAAAATAGTCCATTTTTCGTTTGAGCATTCATTTAGTGTAAGGATCACAACTTGTACACGTTCACACCGACATTGTTGCCCCAGCAACAACAGATGTCGATTGGTCTCTGATCTCCATATGAGCAATAGTGTGTTCACTAGACTCACATACCATTTCTCATACAGTCGAAATGCATAATCAGGCTAGGGCTAGTTGACTTGATTCATACGATGACTTCGTGTGATACGATCAAAGAAATACCGCACACAACGGTTGAATGTCAGCTGAACTAACGCTGATATAGGAACTTGTCGAGCACTCTTCAGAACAGAATTAAGACGCTCATACATGTTGGTCGTCATAGTTCCATGTCGCCATCCACCATCATGAGCAAGAGTCCCACTTGTGTTTATCAATTTCAGAGAGATAAACAAAAGATCTAGAGTCTAGACTTTTAACTTCATCCATGATAGCATCAAACTTTTGTATTTGATGTTGTGTGCATGCTTTCCAACATAGATCCTTTAGATGTATATTTTTTAAATGTGCATTGAAATCAGAACATACGTTCTCAGACGAAAACGATGTGCGCAATGTGGATGTCTAAAATCAGGTATCTCTTCAACAACATTAATGATTTCACAATGTCTATCAGAGATAAGACAGACACTTGTGGATCCTCAAACTTTATGCTTGCGTAAAAGTTTCAAAACCATTTCCAGGAGTCGTATGTTTCCTCATCGACAATTTCAAATGCTAGGGGGTAAGATTTGGTTGTTTACATCTAAACCACAACTAAAAGCATCTTGTGGTTATACTTCGTGTACAAATAGGTACTATCAATGCTAATTATTTTGCGACGATGTAGGAACTCATTTGTACATGGTCGGAAGGCACAAAACATGTAGTTTAAAACATTGAATGTGGAAAAATATGTCTTCAAATAGTTCAACTCTATAATAGTACCTGTATTATACATCACCAATGCAGCCATGTATCTTGGCAAAATTTACATTGAACTCTCTCATGTGCCATATACATTTTTCACCGCTTGCTTTAAGCTATACCATATCTTATTATATGAGATTTGATAATTATATCGATCTTTAATAAGTTGGATGACATATTTAATCTTACATGAAGGATCACACCGAACAATACCAATAAGTTTTTTTGCAATCATATTTTTGTCCAATTTATGGTGGTCTCACCCCACCTGACTAAACATACATGTATGTGGACCATCATATTTTGTGCTCTTGAAATATCCTATTTTTTATTTTAACAATGCACGAAGGCCACATCTACATTTGATATTTGAATATCTATTCTTACAATGAACTTAAAACTATAAGAATTTGTCATGCAAAACTTCAATAACAAACCTCCAATAGCAGAACAAATCCTGAGATGTGCATCAATTTACAGTGCAAAAAAATATAAATATTAGTTTAAATTTAAGGTTAAATTACTTTTAAATCCTCAAATTCAAACTTGGGTTTGACATTAGTGCCTGTCAATTAAAAAGAAAATAATTATGCATTCTTTGATCTATAAAAAAAATCTTTATGTAGTCTTTAAACCTTTATATATGTCATATCCGATGTGAAAAATTGATACAAATAACTGAATATCTATATCTATTATAATCATAAACATAATATTTTCAATTAAAAAGACTGCATGTGAAACCAAGAGATACAAAAAAGAGTGGGTCTCATGTGAGACCGTCTCACGGGTCTTAATCTGTGAGACGGGTCAATCCTACACATATTCACAATAAAAAGTAATACTTTTTCATGGATGACCCAAATAAGATATCTGTCTCACAAATACGACCCGTGAGACCGTCTCACACAAATTTTTGCCTACAAAAAAATATTCTTATAGATCCGAGAATACAAAATTAATTTCTCTTTCAGATTGACTCAAACCCAAATTTGAGTTTGAGAAATTAAAGATAATTTAAACTTGATTTAAACCCATACTTTATTATTTTAATATATNCCCACAAATCCCAATTTCTCAAAGGTCTTCAGAAACAATTAATCCCTTCATATATGCATGATTCAGGCGATATACTAGATGTGATGGAACCGACGAGCTTTTCAGGCAAAGAAGAGTATCCGCCATGGCAGCAGGCAAACAGTGATCGGGGGCAGCCTCGGGCGATAGAAGGGTTGCATGAGCTGGGTCCGCCGCCGTTCCTGACGAAGACATATGATATGGTGGATGATCAGAAGACGAATCACATAGTTTCGTGGAGCAGAGGAGGTCAAAGCTTCGTTGTTTGGGATCCTCACTCGTTTTGTACAAGTGTTCTGCCCAATTACTTTAAGCACAACAATTTCTCCAGCTTTGTTAGACAGCTTAATACATATGTAAGTTCCTCTTTTTATTCATTTTTTTTTAATAAACAGATGGAGATTATTTCACTGGAATTCATTTTGAGTAGTTTATTACCATCAATGTTCTTCAGGAAAAAATTATTAATATTTTATTTTCAACTAGGAAAGTTGTAAGATGATGATTTTTTAATTTACATCTTCTCCTTTTTACAATCAAGTTACTGAATTTTGCTGCTTACAGTGGTCTCTGTATTTTCTCATTTTGATTTTCTTTCGTTTCTCTTAATTAATTGACATGTATATTTAAGAAATAACCAAGTGGCAGATTGTGGATTTGGTGTGAGCTACGTGTCCATCTCGACCATATGGGGCCCAAAGCGCAGAATATTACCAACTTGCACGTCTCAAAGTCTAGAACTTTCATACAGAACAAGATATTATTGCAAGTTGCCAACTTGGTGTAAAAAATATATGTATATATAAAACCGTATTAATATAATATTTAGCTTGCAAGAAAAAGACAGTCATTGCCACGTCTAGGTTCAATGTTTTCTGTACACGGAAAGGACACGCTTATGACATATGTATCGTGTCTTTGTAAGGCATGCACGTACACACTTGTATGTATATGTAAGTATGTCTCTGTCCACGTGAATGTACATGTATACATAGTATGTGTATGTATGTTTTATGTAATTATTAAGAGAGTGGGCTGATGTTTCAATATGTATCTCTCTTAGTAATAATATTTGAGAAAAATAAATCAAAATCTTTAAACGTGAGCAATTGGGTTTCGAAGGTCTCAGTTCCTTCCTTGAATGATGTTGAGTTTCTTACTATGCATTGAATCACTCTGGATAAACTGTGAAGGTATAAGAATTTGCAAATGCCATCGATAGTTAATTTGGTGTCTATTTGAATATTCGTGAGATCATGCCATCGAAACAATGTTATTTGACGTTGATACAACTGAATTTTCAACTGTTAATTCTTTACATTCACTTTGTTCCTGTTCCTAAAGGTTCTGAATATGCAAAGATTCTTGATGAAGATTCACATGACAAATTCTACAAGATTATGAAGCCATTCATTCTTCAGTGAAAAAACACACCAACAATCAATTCTTGAAGGTATTATTTGGATGAATTCCTCAAATATTGCTAAAAAAAATCTGGAATCTTGATCCCTGCAGGGCTTTAGAAAGATCGATCCGGACAAATGGGAATTCGCGAACGAAGCATTTCTTGGAACCCAAAAGCATCTTCTGAAAAACATAAGGAGAAGAAAAGCACCCTCTCAATCTCTTCCCCCACAGCAAGATCAAGCTGAACCATGTGTAGAAGTCGGAAGTTTCGGAGTAGATGTGGAAATTGATCGATTGAGATGTGATAAGCGTGCGTTAATGATGGAACTTGTGAAGCTTAGGCAGCAGCTACAGAACACTAGATCTTACCTTCAGAACATTGAGTTAAAGCTACAAGGAACGGAGAGGAAGCAGCAGCAAATGATGAGTTTCTTGGCAATAGCAATGCAGAATCCTGAATTTATTCATCAATTAGTCCAGCTTAAGGAGAAGAGAAAAGAACTTGAAGAAGCTGTTTCTAAGAAGAGGCATAGATCGATTGAACATGGTGAATCAAGCCGAACAAACAAAGGGAAGAATCCCATCAAGCCGGAACCATTAGAATTTGGTGATCAGTCTGTTCCATACTACCAGGTGTCTGAACTGGAGGCACTTGCTTTGGAGATGCAGGGATTCGGTAAGGCAAAATGGGAACAGGAAGATGGAGACGAAGAAGAACGGGAACTTACCCAATTAGGGAGTTATGATAAAGAACTGGACGATGGTTTTTGGGAAGAGTTACTGAATGAAAGATTAGATCAATACTGAATGAAAGATTAGATCAAGAACTTCTTGGCGGATCGGTTGGGGTTCTTGGGTTGGAGCCCCAAATGATGCTGTGGGTAAATCTTTTTAGCACTGATTCTTCAAATGTAGTTTGCCACGTTGCTTGGGCTCCATTTTCTTCTGGAGTCGAATAGGAAGGAGTAGTCTATATTTGTTCGTTAGACTGTGTTAAAAGAGTATTGAGATATGTAGATTTCTAACAATTTTCTGCATATCTTTGTGACATAACATTATGTGTAATTTTTGATGTATTCGAATGTCTTTTCAACATAAGATTTGATCTGATTTTGTATTTATAATTATTTGGGATAAACAAAAATTAATTTAGTCGAACTTAATATTAAAAAAAAAATAGATAGAAGTCCATTTATAATCTGTAGCTTTTGAATGTTATAAGAATATTTAATTTTTATTTCAGTATAAATATTAATTTGAGAATATCAAATTATGATGTGATTTCATGCTTTAAATTTGAAATATTTTTCTGTCTCTGATGTTTAGTGACCATTAAATATGAGATAATTAAGAAATTAATTAATATTTAACTGAAAGGGGAATGACCAATGAGGTAACCGAAAAGTTTTTAAAGGGAAATTAATTGTCTATATATTGATAATTTTCTAAATAGTTTTCCTTCAGTCATGATTAGAATGTTAAAAATTTAAGGGTGTCAAAATCAGATACGATCCACCAACCCGACACAATTCAACCCCAAAAAATCAAGTTTGGGTTTGGGGTTTTCGGGTTCGAGTCAGATCGAGTTGACCCGAAAAACTTGATCGGGTTGGGTCAGGTTCGGGGTTGACCCGAAAATTTTAATTTTTTTTAAAAAAATATATATAATTAATAAATATTGCCTATATTTTTATATATCGTATGTCTGAAAAAAAATTTATTGTATATTTATATCATAAATTTTCATAATTTAATATTTATTTTGAACATTTTTTATTTTCTAAACAATTGTTTATTTGATTTAATAAATATATTTTATTTTTCTACAATTAGACTTTCAAATTTAAATCATATATATGAGAGAGATATTGTTATTATGTGTTTAAATTAAATTATTATTATTTTTTTGAATTTTATTTAATTTTCTTTTTAAAAAAATCGAAATCGGGTTGATCGAGTTGATTCGGATTCGGGTTCGGTTTGAGTGTTTTCGGGTTGGCTCTGGTTCGGGTTCGGTACGGGTTGAACAATTTTTGAATAGTACTATTGTTCAACCCGACCCACCCACCCGAATCGACACCCTTAGTTAAAATCTCGTGATGACAATGCTTTAAATGACGGTCGAGACGGTCATCTAGGCGGTACTTAGACGGTAGGTGGCCTTGACCGCACCGCCTACGCATGAGACGGGTGTTTTAGGCGACCCAAACTATACGATGTTGCCTCGAGGTAGTGAGTAGGTGAGACGGGTCGAGGCGGTGAACAGGGGGCAAGGCGGCGAGAAGGCGGACAACCAAGATTTTTAAGTTGTAGTCAATAAATTTTAAAAACTTAGTCAGATTCAATTAATTTTAAATTTCAAAACCATAGCACACCCCATTTTTTTTTTTTACTTTTGTTTTTCACTCTCATGTCTCAATCATTAAGCCCACAACACACTAAATGAATATGTAGATTCAAAAGATTAGTTATGTTTAGCCCGCCACCGTCTCCAGCCATCTACAACCTTGCCTGATGGTAAGATAATACACAAAAACAAACAATATTGTTAAGATAAAGAAAATTAATATTAATATAAAAATACCTCGTCACAAAACCAACTCAATGATTTCTGTCCAAAAAAGAAAAAGAAAATAAACGTTGACAATATTATATCATTATATATACTGTTATAGAATTAGTATTTTATTGAATTTATTATACTACGATTAATTATTAATTATTATTAAAGAATAATAATAGTTAGGGTGTGCAATTTATAATTAATAATTAATTTTATAACTTAAAATTGATTTGACAAAGAAAAATGAAGAGATATGAGTGATTAATGAAATGGTCATGGGTCTTAGATTAATTTGATGTGTTTAATTTTTAATTAATACGATTATTCAAAGAAAATAATGAGGAAATCAAATATATATATACAGAAACCATTCTTACACGATGGGCTGCTCTTATGCGTAAACCTTGATTGTTTTGGTGGCCTATTTCTTGACAGCCCAGCTGTGCAGTTCAGTTCAGTTCAGTTCAGTTCAGTTGGACCGATCTTTATTATTATTATTGGATGTATATATAAAACATAAATGATTGGTATGTAAAATTGTAATAATAATTAAATAACGATGATGATAAATATTGGTGGTTTGCATGAAATAAAGTTAGACAAATGCATAGGCGCTTTGCCCTTTATCCTTTAGGCCTTTTACGACTCTATGTTTTATAAGTTTTTTTACGCAATCAATTTCTTTGTTAGCAATTCCTCCTTTTAATACAAACTCATTCCATTCAAATCAAATACCCTTTTAAGGATTTGGGTGTTTTATGACAGTAACGAAAGAAATGACAGAAAGTGCCCAAAGCACTTCTTTTTCTTTTTATTTGCTTTTTTTTTTTTTTGGTACCAGAAGAAACTTATTGATAATTAATTATCATATCCCTGTAGTTTTGTGAGACTGTTTTAATTATCATTTTACTCCATTTAGATCTCGAGAGAGATGTCAAAACTTTGTGATCTCTCTTTGGTTTTTTTTTTTTTTTAATATATACATACATACATTCTTGCATAAACATATATAGGAAATTAAAATATAATAATTGGTAAGTAAAAGTTGGATTGTTTAAAATGATAAAAGTTATGTTTGCGCATTTCAAATTAATAACACAACAGAAAGTTCATCCATATAAAATATACATAATAATTTGTTCTCACTTTCACTGTGCATGTACCCTACCACCTTTTCTTGCACGTATAAATATAGAGAGACACTGATAGCTACAAACGAGCAATATCTGTTCTTCCCATGCTGATTAATTTCGAGTGCGTGGAGGAATTAGAGATCATGAACGTGTTTTTTTTTTTTTTTTTTTTCACAATATTTTTTTTCTCTTGCTTTTCATAATTAATTCCTAGAAAATAAAATTAAAACTTTTGCCTTTGCCATTTGCATTGAATTATTCCTGATTTCCACTGCTGAATTCTACGGCCGCCTGTTTTAAAAAGAACCACTTGTTTGTTGTGTACGCAGGTGGGATTCAGCTATCTTGGATTGTTTGTATTTACACCTGTTGATTTCAGTTTAAGGGCTTTTAATAAGGTTGGTGACAATATAAGAAAATTGCAAAAACTTAAATTACTGAATTAGTGTTGTTTCATTATATTTCTATCTTCTTCAACTTCTTGAAAGTCATGTTTCCTGCAGCGATGTCTAATTCGACCTGTGTTTCTGAGGAAGATAGTGTTTCATCTGGCCATAGGGTGGTTCAAAATTTTGGTTTCTCAAATTCTGTGCTCATGAATAATTCTATTCTAACCAATCAAGAACCACTGAAGATGAAGAAGAAGAGAAACCTTCCGGGAAATCCAGGTAATTTAAAAACTTTTTTTTTCCCTGTTATAGATTGCAAGAATTCATATAAAATTTATGGGGTCTTCATTAATTTATTTTATACTTTAGATCCTGAAGCAGAAGTAATCGCATTGTCTCCAAGAACCCTTTTGGCTACGAACAGATATGTTTGTGAGGTGTGCAAAAAGGGTTTCCAGAGAGATCAAAATCTTCAGCTTCACAGAAGAGGACACAATCTTCCATGGAAACTGAAGCAGAGAAACAGCAAAGAAGTTAACAAGAAGAGAGCCTATGTTTGCCCTGAGACTACATGTGTTCATCACCATCCTTCGAGGGCTTTAGGTGATTTGACAGGAATCAAGAAACATTATTCCAGGAAGCATGGGGAGAAGAAATGGAAATGTGACAAATGTTCCAAGATCTATGCTGTTCAATCAGATTGGAAAGCACATTCTAAAACTTGTGGAACTAGAGAATACAAGTGTGATTGTGGAACCATTTTCTCCAGGTATTTCAATTAATCTCTTTCTTCCCCCATCGATCGATACTTCAGTTTAACCATATATTTGTTCAGAAAACTCAATTTTATGCGTAATTTTTTAGGAAAAAAATATAACTTTTAACCACTGAGAAAAGTAGGTTAACTCAGACTTTATCGACTGAAACCAAGAATCATGGTGAACAACACGATGCAAATTAAGGTTTGCATGCAACAGTCTTTTTGAACTTTTTCTAGTGCGTGTACTTGGTGTGATTAAAAGGAACTCCATAACCAATTATGTGTTCTTGATACTTGCTTTTACGTGGTTGTGGCAGAAAATTGTCAAAAAAATTATCACATGCAAAATCAATTTTCTTTTCTTTTTCTTTTTTTACTGTCAGAGGAGCTGTAAAAAATTTGAACATAATAATAGAATCTGCTAAAGTCATGCATACGTAGACAGGCATGTCGGTTCCTTCTTGTTACAGCTACACATAACATAATAGGATTTGGATTCGTGAATGAGATATACCTGCTTATTTCATGCAAACCTCATTCAAATCTCTCTCTCTCTCAAAAACCAAATCACCATATTATTGCGTTATAGTTTTTTCAAGTACAGAAATATGAGAGAGTGAGTTTTCTATAACTATAAAATATATACACGCATAATACAATAATATATAATTAGTCTTAACATGTGAAATAATTCTTTTATTCAGCTGATGCGATAAGATATAATACAAATTAAACATGATTAGTAAGTCAAACATCTTGCATGTATTTTATTAATTTTCTTAGAATAATTTTTTTTTTTCCATTGCAACATCAGAAGAAACTTATTTACGTTAAAATATTGCAGGAAGGATAGTTTCATCACCCACAGGGCATTCTGTGATGCTTTAGCTCAAGAAAGCGCCAGGCTCTCTGCTGCCACCTTGCCACCACCAAATCACCACCACCCCCTACATTTCCATAATTTAGAGCACCACGAACCGACAGTGCAGCACCCGCCTCTCCTCCCATTGGCTTCGCACAACTGCCACATTCCCCTCAACTCCTGGGATCCACCACCCCAGAACCCCGACTCCAATCCCTTCATCAAACCTGAAACCCTCTACATTCCCTTCTCTTCACCTTTCTACCAAGAACAAAATCTTATGACGTCCCCATTGGAGAACCTTCATGTCAGTTTCTCCGGCAGCCTCTCAGCCACCTCACTCCTCCAGAAGGCGGGCACGATGGGGGCCACCTTGGGTCATATGGGCTCCAACATGGCTCACCTGGACATGATGCATATGCATCACGCTGTGGCAGCACCAGGGATTTGGCACAACAATGATAATATGACAAGAGATTTTCTGGGGCTGAAGGAAGATCAATGCGGCGGAGGAGATGGTGGCAATGGCGGCGCATGCAATAGGAATGCGAGGGAAATACTATCCTTCACGAACGGTGGAGAATTAGTGGCATATGATCATGATCGTGCATTGTTGAAGCATCAAGGGTTTGGATTTTCTGAAACCCACTCGGGAACATGGGGAAATTGTTGAAGATCGCTAGCTATTGATCTTTACAAAATCCATGAGAGACAAAAAAACATAATAAAAATGAACTATCCGCTGTTATTTTTATCTCCGTTGTCATGCAGGCTAGTGCTTCATTTTCGAGCTATAATACAAATCTTGTGATGCTATCGGACATTAGTTGATCATTAATCAGTATTATTTTCGTAATTATCGTATAATTTAGAGTATTTTCATAATATCACAATGTTGAAAATCTTTGACTAAAGTTCCTTCCAATATAGCAATGAAATATCAGTAAAAAATCAGGTTATATATATGAAATGTGGCATCATCTCTTCGAGTTCATTGTAGTGCCTGTTTAGAACCTGTAACCAAGTGTAAGCTCCTTTGATTAATCTTACATGTATGCTATATATCCCGTATTAATTTATTTTTGAAAATCTAATCTAAACACACACAAAATTGTACCTATATACATCCCTTTAATTTGTTGTGGTACAAGAAAATAAAAAGGAATGGGCTGTGGTCTTTATGTAAAGAAGAAGATGAAATTGTAAAAAATGGAGTAAGCGTGAGTTAAAAGAGAGGTGTCTAGATATAGCTCTCTTTGGTTAGTGGTGGTCCGAGAATTAGTGGTTCAAGCAAAAAGAAAAAGATATATATTCAAATGTAAAATCAAAAATGTCAACGGATTATCAATTTACCATTCTAGCCGGGGACCCTTTTAATTTGCTTGACACTCTTTCTCAAATTCCGTGCAAAGTCCCCAAAATAGTTTACTTTGCTCATGCATGCACCATGTGTCCTTACATAAATACGTCCTGTAAGCACACGGTTTGTCATTAAAATACTGTATATAACTTTTTGCTTTTGATGAACAGATGAATTAAGTTTGTAATTAATATATAACTTTCCATATAAATTGTGTGTTTTAATTAAGTTCTTTGAAATGAAATGAAAAAAAGTATAAAAGTCCACCAAGAATAAGCATCATCACCTTTAACAAGTATATTCACCACCCCACATGAAAGAGCAAAAGATGAGAATCAAACAGATTTTTGATAAGCACGCCAAATTTAAGAGATATATTCAACATACCACAATTTTTTTTTTTTTTTAATAAAATGAGAATTAAGCATGAAAAGTAGAGAAGCAAGAGTACTAACTATGCAGCTACGGTGATACATCCAAGTTTGTAGAAAATAATACACGACGGAAGATCCGTTAATTTAATGATCAATCAATCAATTTATTTTAGGAGACTTACAACTTTCATTTTATTATAAGTTTTTGAGACTCCCCAAGTTTAGATACAAAACATGCCAATTTGCCTCGTAGAAAAGACATTCTTTCCATCTTTGTGGAGCACAAGCAGACAGGCTAAAAAGCTTCTATTCTATTCTCTCTTCTTCCCCTCTCTCTTCGCCTAAAAGACTTTGCATATGTCAGTATTTCATAAGAGAATATCATCTCCCACTGACCAAACCTTTCATTCTTTTCCTTCTTTCTTCCAAATCCCATAATCATCAGACCTCTTTGCTTTGCTTTTAAACCTTTTCCTCTTCTGCTGCAAATCCCAATGCAACTTCATTAGTACTCACTTTTTTTCAGATAACTCTTGAGTGTCACCAAGGCAATGAATCAAGGGTAAGTCAAAACAGATATCCCAATAATTCAAAGCCAAGTTCAAGATAATTTTGGAATCAATCTTGGCTCCACCCACAAGAGATGTATATTCCTGTGTCTTTTATGATTCTTTTACAAGTTTGTAACGAATAAAGCAAATTCTTGAGCTAAAAAGTTAAAGAGGATAAACGAACAGATCTGAGAGGATAACGTCGATGACAGTAATACTAACAGATTAGATGCAATGCAGTAGTTAATAGAAAAAGGTCGGACAATAGAAGTTCCTCCTTTAAAAGAAAATCTACCATAAGGTTTAGTTCCAGAATAAACAGGTAATGTGTGAGTTGAAATCAAGAAAAATTATATCTTAATTTGAATTTGCAAGACATGACTAGAAGATAAACGAAAATTTCTGTAAATTATGCATATAGATTGATTTTCACCAATAATTAGTCACCCTAATATTGGGCCAAACATCTTGAATAGAAAATCTATGTCAAGAAGGGGAGAGACCACCTTGTTAGCTCATCTGGCACTAGGATTAAACAGAATCAACTAAGAGGCATTAACTTTAGCATAAAAAGTCTGTCGGGCGGAAAATAGCAATTCCTTTCTTAAATCAAGAAGTTCAAAAAAAATGGTAAAGTATCGTAGGCAAATGTTATGATCATATCATGGTCGCATATTCAAAAACAATAAAATATTGTTCTATGGGCATAATCAGCAGGGTTGTTAAAATATTTGAGGAGCATGCTAAAAATTATTAAGTTTCTATAACGGATAGATGATGTATCCCTCATTCAGTCCCGACCTCAAAAGTAAGGCACTCGGTGAAGGTAAAAAACAATAAATATAGGAGTGGGAGAAAGAACAATTAACTTCCTTATTTTTAGATAGAAAGGTATTAAGAGATATTGAATGAAAAACCAAGTAAAAGACTAAGAGATACCTTGTTCAGAAGAGTGCTCCATGGTAACAACTGGTTATCAAACAATGTATCGCATGAAGTCTACCAGAAGAATGTCAATAATCTCAAAATTGAAAATCAAACTCTTCAGCGAAAGGAAAAAACAATATCCACGCTAAAAAATAATACACAAATCATCTGCAGAAATTTTATTCTCCTTAGATTTCTGGCCAAGGACTTTGGTTGATGCATTATTAAAGCTCACAATTTTCTAGTGAAATAGCTGAAATATGTATAGATAGTAACCGAATGAGGAGGAAAGAAAGAAGATCCAAGCCGAAAAGAGAACAGCAGATATCTCTGCAATAGAATCATTAAAATAGGAAACCAAACCAGTTCGGGTAAAAGATAAGAGATTGGAACCCTCCCAAACGATCAGAGAGTTTGGTGTAACACCTCATAAATACAGCAGGTCAGATTTGAACTAGCAAACAAAAATTTTATGAACCAAAAGCGAGGAAGAAGATAAAAATAGAAAAAAACAAAATAGCAAACTTCTACAATTTTGTCCTGCATTCCGTCCAGTAATCCAGAAGCCAAAGCGACATTTGACTGATCTGAGGGTGAAGTTTTATTAGGGTCACATTACACATACACACTACTAAAAACAGATGTCCCCTCATCGACAAAAATATCTTAATTACTGTTTTTCGATACAAATATGTCTGCCTCCAGCATGCAGAACAACAATTCAGGATATCACCAGGATAAAGTATCTATCAATGTTGGAGGAAATGGAGTTCACATGCACTTCAAGTTTTTGTCATACAAATTAGAAATTATCATTTCCGTGCCAAACTGGTGGTTCAACATTTAAATTATTGAAAACAACATTTCACCAATTATACATCAGAAGAACATGCCTAATAGTTAATATAATTCCATTTGGAAATAAAACTATAAGTACATATTGCTGTATGAAGAAGAAAATGTAAAAGAAAAAGTTGTCATGGACCATATGTGAATGTAAATCAAGCTAAGTGTATCTTTATTCTCTTTTTTTTCAAATGTACAGGCATGATCGATAGTGATGTATTGATTAGACGATTTCAACTGATTGAAGTTTATGCAATTCCAGTTAATAGAATATAAAGTGGTTTTCCCTTTTTGAACTGAATCTGATGTTCACTACCACATCTCTTGGTCCTTGTAAACCAATATACCAACTGAAAAATTTATTAGAAGACCTCAGGGAAGCTCAATGTCGTAAAATGCATCATGCATGGTGTTTCCAGGTCATCTCATGGAGATCAGTTCCCACATTATATGCAGAGACATGGTCATCGCAATCAAAAATATAGAAAGTGAAATGCAGATTATCAGTCTTGAGAAGGACTAAATCATAAAATCAAAATCCATGAAGTAATCAGCAAAAGTATGAAAGTGTCAGATAATCAATATGTTGGCCTATCGATTAGGCTTTATTGAATCAATCAGGCTTGATTTGCATAGTCCCTTATACAGCCTGCTCCAGTTTCGATTGGTTGGAGAAGTGGTGCCCATATTCTGTCGAATTTTGGTAAACAATTGATATATTATTGCTCAGTTGAGTTTCCAATTCAAACTACATTTTGATATATTCTTGCTCAGTTGATTTTCCAATTCAAACTAAAATCTTGCCCCGCATCTGAGTTTGGTATCATGATAATTGTGTTCGGCTGAAGACATAAAAAAAAATAGTTAATATATCAATACAGAATCCTTTCTATATATTGTTGGGTTTCTCATCGCCTCCCCTACAAGTGATATTAGATTCAAACTATGAAAAAAATTAGAAACACGCATTATGATATTTTGTGTCATTTGAAAAAATGTTCCCATATGATATTTCTTACATGCCTGAATCTAGATTCTTGCCCTATAACATTATCTTGTGAGAGTAGGAAAAATGCAGTGGATATTGAAATGCGGCCCTTAGACAAAAATAAGACATTGAAACTTGTAGATTTACCAAAATGTGGGAAAAAAAAGTGGGATGTGAGTGTTCACAAAAGAATATAATGCAGATGGCATATCAAACAGAGACAAGTAAAGTGGTAGCTAAGGGATACACACAAATTTATGTGACAGATTTTCAAGAAACGTTGCCCCTTGTCAACTTCTTTGTGTTGCAGTTAAGTCCGAGTAGACAACTAACCATTGGAATAATCTGACATAAAACACTGTCCTTCACGAGAACCTTGAAGAAAAGATATCCAAACATTACCTATAATTCAACAGAAAGATTGCTGAAGATAAGGTTTCTAAGTCGAAAAAAGCAAGATTCAGGCAAATAGAATCTCCATTTACCTGGTTTGGGAAGAAACTTACACATCGGAGAGTTGGGAAAATACATACAAGTAACTAAGACCACCATTAGAGAATTCCAAGCCGCTCCATATTTTTATGCACTTCCTAAAACACCATGCACATGGTAAAATGCGTTAAAATTCACCGAGTTGAAGTTTTTTCACCAGTACTAACAACAAATAGGCACCATTCAGGTTCTATTCTTGGCAATGAGAGACTCATGACATCTAGCTTCGTTAACCTTTAAAAAAGCATCAAGTTATAGAGCATACTTTCATCTCATTGTTTAAGAAATAACAAATTGAAGAAACACTCTGGGCTTCCTGCAAGTAACAAAGACCGGCATTTCTGGGGACTGCTTGAAGAGCATTCCAATTTTAACACCATTTCTATATTCTACACAACATATTGTTAGGATTTATAGAATAAAGTAACGGTTGGTAATTGTATCTATCTATCTATACATCAAAAGAAAAGAGCCCCCCCTCTCCACTCATCACCCGCACTGCCACAAAAGTGTCATTGTAAATCTTTTCAACTAGATTTAGTTACCATAACACAAGAAATCACATTATTCCTAAAAAAAATTGCAACGAAGCGAGACAGGCACCGCCATTCAGGGAGTTCCATTTGAGAAGGTGCCTTCAAATTTCTTATGCATCCGCTACAACACCATTTTCATTGAAATATACATACACAGAGAGATGAGTAGCAAATTCATTTTCTATAGTCACTGCAAAAACTGTTGCCTCCTGGGATTTTGTTCAATCCCCCAATCTGCAGTGATTCTTTGTATCTTCCACTACATTACATTACGCCGCCGACATTGGTTGAAAACTGGAATTGTTAATGAAAATTATGGGTTAATTAGAAACAAAAAAAATTCTGACTGGACTGAGAAACAAGTTTATCTTCTCATATGGGTGCTTTAAGTTTGAATATTGTTTCTTTGAAAAAGGCAATTAGAAGCTACAATGCCAAGAGAATTCGAAATTAATATGTAAATTGTAAAAATGAACTGTTTGGTTCTCATATATTAATTGTCCCCACATATTCCATATATGGTACCACGTAAAAAGCACACTCTCTCCATCACTAATACATCACCCATGAAATCGGGCCATTGATCACTACACCGCATTATGAGGTGAAAGTGAAACAGGGCACAGTTCATTAATACGTTCTTCGGGTGCAAGTAGTGTTACAAATTTTCAAGGGTCTACCAAAAATCTCCACAGGAACATACCCCATCTTTAAAACTGTGAAACCTGTTTGCATCTCTAACAATGATATCCCTTTCACAAAATTTTGAAACAAACTTAGTAAAAGAATGGCAATCACCGCACACCCTGAGATTCTTCGTGACCCGTATTGGCTTTTCTTTTGGAGTAACAAGTAAACCATACGCAATAGCAAGCCTTTCACTATGACTATAAAGCATCTTTACTTTCTCTTCCTCCTCCACATTGTGTAGCACGTGCTTTGTTTCAGGGTCATACCCTCCATCCCTCTTCAATTTATCAGTTATCTGAGAGAGCTTTTTGTATATTTCATCAGAATTTGGATGAGACCTATCCCTAGAAATAAAGTTATGAACCTTATTTCCAACCTCTATCCAACTACAAGCAGGGTCTTTTTTCAGCCCCCTCACTTTCATTTTCATCCTCACTTTCTCCACATCATCCCATCTCTCTGCAGCTGCATATAAGTTAGATACAAGCACATAATTTCCCGGATTATCCGGATCCATTTCAAGAAGCTTCTCTGAAGCTATCTCCCCTATCTCAATATTAGAATGAATTCTGCAGGCACCAAGAAGAGCACACCAGACAGCAGCTGTAGGCTCTGGTCTCATGCCTTTCACTAAATCAAATGCCTCTTCCAAAAAATTTGCGCGACCTAGAAGATCAACCAGACAGGCATAGTGTTCAGGCCATGGATCCAATTTATATTCGTTTTGCATAAGTTGAAAAAACATTTTTCCTTCTTCTACTAATGCTGAATGACTGCATGCATGAAGCAGTGCCAAAAATGCTATATGATCAGGGTAAAGGTTCTTGGCCTCCATCATTCTATATAAATTTGTAGCCATCATACCATGGCCATGCTGTCCATATGCGTTAATCATACTTGTCCATATGACTAAATCTCTATGTTTTACAGATTTGAAAACAGCATAGGAGCTATCAATATCCCCACAGCTAGCATACATATCCACAAGTGAGCTAGCAATCAAATCCTCTGTATGAAAGTACTTCCTCAGCAAATATCCATGAATCTCTTTACCCTTCCTCAGGGCAGATAAATAAGCAGCTGCCGAGAGAATGGTCGAGATTGCAATAGAATCCAGTTCAACATCATCCCTGACCATGTTGAAGAAAAGTTGAAGAGCCTCACATGCAAGTCCGTTATCTAAAAAAGAAGTTATCATGCTTGTCCAGGATACAACGTTTTTAACTTCAATTTGCCCAAATATGTGTCTTGCATAATCTAATTTTCCACAATCCCCATACACATCAACCAACGTGTTTTGTATGATAACATCTGAAAAATCTCTTCTCACTATGTAACCATGGATCTCTTTCACAGTTAGAATGCAGTGTAACCAGTGACAAGCTAGGAGAACACTTTCAAGCATCATCTTATCAATATCAACACCCTCCACCTGCACTTCCTTGAATAACTGCAAGGCCTTTTCATAACAATAATTTTGAATATAACCGGTCATGATTGTCGTCCAAGAAATGGGGTCTTTGTGGGAAATTCTCCGAAAAGAATAATACATGAAATTTGTTTTAGAACACTTCGCATACATGTCAATTACTGTGTTGGCTACTTGAAGATCAAACTCCATCCCATTTTTCAGAACATAAGCATGAACTTCCATTCCATTCAACAGATTCCCTGACCTGCCACAGGCTGAAAGAACACTGATTGCTGATACCTGGTCCAGGCGCTGACCAGAACTCACGATCTCATGAAAGAATTTGAGTGCTTCGTCATAGAGGCCATTTTGAACATAACAAGATAACATGGCATTCCAAGAAACACTATCTCTCTCAGGCATTTCAGTGAATACTCTAATAGCTTCATCAATTCTAGAGAACTTTGAGTACATGACAACCAAGGCATTTGCGACATAACAATCAGCAAAAATGTGAGATTTCAGAACGATAGCGTGCATTTGCATCCCAAGCAATGAATCCTGACAGGCTTGAAGAGCAGCCACAAAAGTATATGTGCTAGGGGTGACACCAACATTTTGCATTTCCCAAAACAGCCTTAATGCTTCTCTGCTCATCCCATTCATAGAATATGCTGAAATCATTATATTCCACAACTCAGCTCCTCTTCCTGTCATTCTCTTAAATAACAACACCACCGCGTTTAGATCATTGCACTTCGTGTACATGCTCGCGAGTGCATTCACAAAAATATCATTACAAGAAATCCCAAACTTCACGCCAAATCCATGAATTTCCCTTCCACAGTAAATATCTTTAAATCCAGCACAAGCCTTTAAGACACTGCAACAAGTATGGGCGTCTAAGGGAATTTGCAAGAATCTCATTTCTGCATAAAGTTCAATTGCTGCCTGAGACTCCCCATTCAAAACATATGCACCAAGCATTGCATTGTAAGTGAAAATACTCCTTTCTAGCATTTCGTCAAACAGCACTTCGGCCTCCTGTAAGTTGCCACACTTGCCATACATAAGCACAAGTTTGGTATCCAAGAATGGCAAATCACGCACATTGTTGCATTTTAAAACGTGGGCATGTATTTGTTTGCCATGTGATAGGGACTTTTGGCTAGCACAAAGATCAAGAACTGATGAGTAAGCTTTATCCAAGCAATTTTTCTGACTGCTCGAAACCAAAATGTTGGAGAGTGACAAAAGGGCTTCTTGTAGACTGGTTGTTTTTATTGGCGTCGTGTGAATTCTAAGAGTTGAATTCCGCCAAGTATTCTTGTGAACGAACGGTGTTGTTGAGACAGCAACAGAGTTGAGGTCTACGAGCTGGATTAAGGAAGCCATATCTTCTAGTATTCTCTACCAATTCATAAAATCTGAATAGTTCCCGACGGTTTCCGGCGGGCATATAGTCTAGCCAATGGTGTCAGCATCCGTAATCT
>NC_133311.1:432945-436862 GCF_012295235.1 Primulina huaijiensis | reverse complement strand
TGTTGGAAATTTTAATAAAAATTTAAAGGTTGAATAAAAAATTGTGTCTCATGAATGTGGGAGTGTCTTTTGGCTCTCCACATTCTTGAGTTAATTGAAGAGTTTTGACTCTTCATATTCTTGAGTTAATGGGAAGATTAATTGAGTTAATTAATCTTCCATGACTCTTGGTGTGCATTTTGGGGCTTATAAATAGTGGGTTCATTTCCTCATTTCAAGTATATGAAATTTTCTCTCTTTCAAGCTCTTTCTTGCATTACATATTGTTATCTTTCCATTTGGCCTCTCGTAAAATCTCGGTGATAAAGTAAAGGTACGTTTTCAGTTCGCCGTAGTAGTGTCTCGTGCTAAATCACTGCTGGTTGTTCCGTTGTATCCTGGGAAACAGACGTCCGCTGAAACCTCGAAGCACATACCGGAGAGGGCGAATCTGTTTTAAGGAAACTGTACATGCTACANTATTCTCTACCAATTCATAAAATCTGAATAGTTCCCGACGGTTTCCGGCGGGCATATAGTCTAGCCAATGGTGTCAGCATCCGTAATCTCAAATAATGGAATTATGTGATCTCCGTTGGAAATTTTAATAAAAATTTAAAGGTTGAATAAAAAATTGTGTNGAAATAATGGAATTATGTAATCTCTTTATATATAAAACTTTGGTTGTCAGAAATTTGACAAAACATAAAGTATCAAAGTAAATGGAGCGATTGTCGATGGCGTGAAACTGTTTTACTCTATTGACACATGAAATTCACGCCATTACCAATCCTTCTTTTCTTCGAACCATACATCGACTATATATTAATCACCACGAGAAGGAGAAATGGTGCCTGTAAAATTAGNGTGAAATTTTCTCTCTTTCAAGCTCTCTCTTGCATTACATATTGTTATCTTTCCATTTGGCCTCTCGTAAAATCTCGGTGATAAAGTAAAGGTACGTTTTCAGTTCGCCGTAGTAGTGTCTCGTGCTAAGTCACTGCTGGTTGTTCCGTTGTATCCTGGGAAACAGACGTCCGCTGAAACCTCGAAGCACATACCGGAGAGGGCGAATCTGTTTTAAGGAAACTGTACATGCTACAGGCCTCGGTTTGGTTTTGTTTTCTTTTACATAATAGTCATACTGTAAACATCACACTTGTTTCGGTTATTACTTTATCTCTACAAGTTTGTTTTTACGCTACTGGTTTTAGCAATTTTTCTAACAATCTCTTTATATATAAAACTTTGGTTGTCAGAAATTTGTCAAAACATAAAGTATCAAAGTAAATGGAGCGATTGTCGATGGCGTGAAACTGTTTTACTCTATTGACACATGAAATTCACGCCATTACCAATCCTTCTTTTCTTCGAACCATACATCGACTATATATTAATCACCACGAGAAGGAGAAATGGTGCCTGTAAAATTAGTGCAATATGGACGAAACTAAGAGGAAAAAATGGATAAGAGAAGAGAGAGGAGTTTCAAGGGGAAGAGCCGAGAATAACCAAAACATGAAGAAGAGAACAGAACGGGAAGCACAGGTTTTTTTGGTTTAAAAAATATTTTGAATTCACTAGAATTATTTGAATCATTGTTCTCATAAATCTATTGAAGAATAATCGAATCCAAAAATTATTATATTATATAAAAAAATATTTATCAAAATTTAAAATCTATTCAACATAAATATTTATATTTTTAAATCAAAATAACTTGTAATACTATTAAAATAATATTTTTAAAGATATTTAAAATCCAAATAATCATATATATATTATTAAAAAAAATTTAAAATATAAAATAATTTTTTTAAAAAATAAATATAAAAAATAATCAATTTTTATAAAAAAAACTAAAAATATTGCATCAATCGGACTGATTTTTAACAGGTTCAATGGTTCTTATTGTTCCAATTGATTCTTGATCGGTTTAATCATAAAAACGATTTTTAGATTAGAATCGAATCAAACATTTGGTCGATTATGGGTCAAATCGATTGAATCGATCTGTCCGGTCTCATTTAACAACAATGATTTGAATATGTTAGTAACATGCACAAAAATATATTTTCTCTAATAGTTATAATGAGAAAAGTATTTATGAATGTATGNTATTACTCATTACGTGTTGTTTCAGATATGGCTACTGAAACCAGTGNCTTATTTGAAACCAATTTTTTCAAAAGTTCCTCGTTTATAAATCATTTTATATTCTATATTAAGAATAATTCATTTATTTAATAAATCTAAATTCTCGGTTAAACCATATTCTTCATTTAAACTGTTTTGAACAGTTTTCTTTCGTACCGAATATATTCATTGAATAAAAGTGCTAAATCATAAATCAAAAGTATTTTCATGGCTCTGATATCGTTTGTGACCAAAATTATGATACGTAGCATTGTTATTATATATATATATATATCACAACCGTAGAATATTAATTAACAAATCTGAGTTGGGATCAGATCAAAGTCCCGCAAAAGAAATAGCTTTTTCCACATTAACAAACTGGATATTACACCTCGCTAATAATACGGACCTTGAAAGCATGCCTGATCAAAAAGGGTTCAAAAGAATCCTTCTGTCACAGAGATCACTTCTCATGAAGGCAGTGAAAAATGAAGAAGTGGGCAGTTCTTCAAGTTCATCATAGAAGTCGTTTTCCTCAGTTTTGAACTCCGAAAAATCCAGCGGAAGAGAAGACAGCTGAAGATCTTCATTGTATGGGTTTTCTTCGACGAGGTGATCTTCAAGTGAGTTGATTGTAAATTTGGGATGGTCTCCTTGATCAATATTATTATGATCTTTAACGGGAGTTTCTTGTTCATGCTTAGATTCTGGTTCTTGTTTTGGAGTTCCCTCTGGTTCTTGTTTCCGACTATCAGGCTCTGGATGATTGTGGGCACAAGTGTAGGTGATTATGAGCGTTGTTGCATCTGTTTTGCATCTTTCTACTTGTTTCTTTGCAGAACAATTCTTGGATGTGCTGCATCTGTAGTAACCCCTGCAACAATATTTAATCAACCATTTGAGACTAGGTTCAAGAAAGATGGTATCAAAGATTTTGGTATGAAATTAAGTATGATAAAATATCGCTTCTTTTTTTGGAAAATGAATGATGGACCTCGGATAAGGAGATCCTTTAATGGGTTTCTGGTCATATTTCCTCGAAGACCAACAGTCAGAAGGAGACCCTTCACTTCTCTGTTTTTTACCATTTCCTTTTACTTTCACAGCTACCACAACCCTCTCGTCACCCATATTTATATTATTGTACTTTCTGGAAAAAAAAAAAAAAAAAATCAACACACACCAAACTCGTAAAACTTGCTCTAGCTAGATCTCTGTGTGTTTGTGTTTGTNCTCCTTACTGATGAGGCTCCTAAACTCAACGAGGGTGAGGGAGATGTTGAATCTGTTAGTGCGGTTGAGGCATGGAATCATTCTGATTTCTTATGCCAAAACTATGTACTAAACGGATTGGCCGATTCGCTCTACAACGTGTTTTGCGAAAAGAAAACGGCTAAAGAGCTGTGGGAATCCCTTGACAGAAAGTACAAAACCGAGGATGCTGGGGCCAAGAAATTTCTTGTTGGTCGCTTTTTGGACTTTAAAATGGTGGATTCAAAGCCGGTTATCAGCCAAGTTCAAGAACTCCAAGTGATTCTTCACGAGATTCACGGTGAGGGGATGACTTTGAGCGAATCATTCCAAGTGGCTGCTATTGTTGAGAAGCTACCACCAGCTTGGAAGGATTTCAAAAATTACTTGAAGCACAAGCGAAAGGAGATGAATGTTGAAGAGCTCATTGTTCGACTTCGTATCGAGGAAGACAATAAGAGCTCGGAAAGACGATTGTTTTCTCCTGTTGCTGCTAAGGCAAATGTTGTCGAGCATGGTCAAAGCTCGAAAAAGAGAACATTTTCCTC
>NC_133311.1:365596-432519 GCF_012295235.1 Primulina huaijiensis | reverse complement strand
AAAAAAAAAAAAAAAAAAAAAAAAATCAACACACACCAAACTCGTAAAACTTGCTCTAGCTAGATCTCTGTGTGTTTGTGTTTGAGAGAGGTCTAAGTCACCTCTTGTTTGATGCATAACTACTCCCTGTTGTTGCGGAATTGGAATCCAAACTGGTAAGCAGATCCATGCTAGTAATTTCTTCTTGTACCTTGAAACTTTTGTTTTCTTGGAAATATTAATATAATATGGATCAAAGCTCTAGTAATGGAGAAGCAGAAATCTCAGAGGTTGAATTGATTACGAAAGAGGAGTGGGTAAGCTATTTAAAAAGAGATGACAAAAATGTTGGATCTCGGTTTTCTCGTGCTCCAAAAGCAGCGGAAGTTTTAAAATTTTTTATTTTATTTTGACAATCAAAATATATTTGATTGGGCGTTCGTATGGTTTTCTGAATCAAACATTCATAAGATGTAAGAAAATTTTACCTTTAGTGAAATTTTCACTTGGCTCCAACTACACCGGTATTAGCGGACGTAGCTCTTGTTGTAAATCCCTACGAACGTTCTTCGATCTCCTTCTTTAAACTTCGAGTCAGATCCACGATCGGATTACTTGTTCCTCTTCTAATTTGCATTAGAAAATCAGAAAATGTTTTGCGTAGAGATAGAACTGGAGAAGAAATCAACTTCTTGCAACATGAAAAATTTTCGAGAGCAGCTTTTTTTACTCATGGGAATAGCCAAAAGTTTTCTTGTAAAACTCAAAGAAAGCTTCGAATCCTGGGTATGCAATAAGAATAAATTATTATTATTGTTATTTGTATCCATCACTAACTTAATTAATCTAATTAATTAAGTTAACTATGTATTCTATTTCCCGAGATGGCCCGAATGAATGCCTTATTGCAATCTCTATTGATTCCCTCAAATGCATGCATTATAATGATAATAAAAAAATCATTATTATATTTTCTAAATCTTTTCTTTGCTTAATTAATCTCATTAATTAAGTTAAATAAAGATTCTAAAAATACATGCCAATCTCATAGCTAATCTCGATTTTATTTTTGCTTTGTGTGTAAGTTTCTAAAATTATGGTATCATGAATATTTTCATATTACATAAATCAATACCATATTTTATAAAAATTTAATGGGCTATATTTTAACTCAATTAAAATATAATTAATTATTAAAGCCCATTTGAACTTTAATAAATTTGCATGATGAGCTTATACTCTTACAAGCCCATGATCCATGCTCCCATTACATTAACCTCATCATAATCCCGATCGACGATCCAAAATCATCGATGTGACAAATTCAACTTATTTATTATTATGATGCACACTTTAATTTCGAGATCACCAATGTCTAAATAAGGTAGATGTACTCCTTTGACTGTCTTAACAGTCATGCTCTCAAAATTTCTATAAGCGTTTATAAACTTTATTTATAAGCTTATCGATTGATCATATCAAACTTATTTCTTATAAATTCAACTCATTGAATTTATTATCTTAACAGGAACAAGATAATCCAGTACTTGTGTGACCCTCAATGGTTCAGAGATACAGCTAGCCGTGGGTTCACAACTCTTTGTGATTCAGGACAATTTCCTTTATTCGGGCTTACCCTAGTTATCCCCATTCTTTTCATCAACACCTTGATCAAGAATGTCAAAACTCATTTCTGATATCACCCATCGGATCATGGTAAGAGAGTCTAGTAGCATCATCCCATGATCCCCTAGGTATCACTGATAGTGCCTGTAAGAACCAGTCGATTATGATTAGGGTACAGTACGGTCCCTTCATCTCATATATCCCGATCGAATCTGTAACCATTGGTTCATCGAGGGTTGCATATCAATTCGATAACTATGTGATACATATAATAGTGGCATCACATGTACTATTGGAGAACTCCTTCTCTAACGCACATCACATACTCTGGCCAGAGATTCCACGCACTATTATTTCATCAGATCACATAGGATATCCACACCCATAGGTGAGCGGTGAATCCCCGACTACAATGCACTGGCTCCTATAAGTGTCGCAACTGTACCCAACCTCGCCACCTGATGACTCTCCTGGAGCCGGTAAACGAGTCAAAGCACAGCTCTAGCATATAGAGTCTCAGTGTTGTCCCAGGTCGTAAGGACTAATGGAGTACAATCATAACCAAGACTTATCCACTCGATGAATGATAACCACTTGGAAAGTCCGAGGGAGGGTTGTTCGGTATAATCATCATATGACTACCAATCTGCATGTTTGGAGATCTCTATGCCCTTACCAAGAAACGTGGTACACCACATCACAGATGCTAGTCTCGAGCTCAAGCGACCTTTATCCATGTTTTAGGCGGCTGAATCGACTAGGAACGCATTTAGATTACACAGTGTTTACAAATGAGTTTCAACATCGAATTACGATTCATTTGTGTTAAAGTATAATCAAGGACTTTATCTATGCTGATTGCATGTGTATACAGATAAAGTAAACTGAAACCATGAAAAGTTAAATTATATTAAAATAAAGATTGTTTATTACACTTGAATCAATAAATTCCCCAGCCAACAGTTGGCTTACAGGACATCTACTCTAACAAAAAACCCACAGTGCAACTTGCTCTCCCTTCCCTCCAAATAGCTAATAGTAATAGTACTAGGTCTTGTCAGTATACAAATTTTGTCCATCATATATTGTGCTGCATGGTTTTTCTATCTATAAATATTGCATAAAACTGGATATATTTATATGCATTTTTTATTTAAAATGCAGAATTAATGGAGGATTTTTGTATTTGGAGACCAGTACAAACACGTTTTGAATATGAACGTATGCCAACTTGTCGTATATATAAAATAAAAACAATTCTCTGCCAATAACGAAATTCCAAAAAAAAAAAATTTGTACGCATCTCCTTCAATTTGCCAACCACTCCTCTAGTGAATTAGTCTTCCCCACTTTGTGAATAAAATTGATCTCTTAATATCACGTGGTGGGCCTGGTGGCAAAATGAATTAATAACCTTAACTCATAGATAATTATTTGTTATTATTTATGATATAGTTGTACATTAATCANGGTAAAATTTGAAATATACACCAGTTACAAGTCATGATTAATCACACTCTATTACTAAATTGCAAGGAAATATACTTTAATATTAAATGTAAATTTTTTACTATATTCAAGTATATATAACATCTATACAAAGTACAGATCATGAATCAGAGTTCAGTTCGATCGAATTAGACATTAATATAATTTGATAATATTAATGCTGCAAAATTAAAACTTATATAGTAAAGAAAATGTTGGATAAGTGGTGAGTAGTGAATGAAGGAAGTTGGAATTGTTCCATATTGGAAAATGAGGCAAGTAGAGTCTTCTTTATTAGCTCTAAGTTTGAGCTAAGGGTTTGGGTCTCAAAGGGCACCAGAAGTTTTTGTAAAGGAGAAGACGCTGCTAGGCTGAGCCTCGGTGAATCACACACGTGTGCCGCCGGCTCGGCCCTGTGCGTCCAAAGTTTGCACCCTCCAATACGAACCAGTGCGTCCAAAAATTCCAAAAGTTTGTGCACCCTCCAATACGAACCAGTGTGTCTCATGTGACTGTCCTTTGGCGTAAAACCGTGCGTCCCTTGGCTTGTGCGCGTCCCATAGCTTATCACAGAAGGGTGCGCTCTTTATGTGGTACCGGTGACTCACTTATATCTTCCTTCCCTCTGCAAGCATTCGATACTTTTTTTTTTAATTCTTCACATACATTTCTGAAACTTGAAAGTTCAGACATATACATTGTTCGCTGACATCCAGAACTTGAGGTGTGCAATTCTGGATCGGAGTTGTTGTATATTGAGGACGATTGTCATTCCGCATAGCACTTAAAAACGGGCAAATTCGTCTTGCGGAAAAAAAAATTTCATTGCCTCAACTCATACTACTCGTTGTGCACCGAAGACCGAGAAGAAAGACCAGTAACAATCGCAAGACGAATTTTTCTTACTGATCTTCATTCTGCCGATATGTCGACTGGATCATTCACTCATGTGCTTATTACCCCTACTGCTCCCGCTCACGACGAAAATCCTCCTAAGTTTTCTGGTGCCGACTTCAAACGTTGGCAGTAGAAAATGCTATTCTATCTGACCACGCTGACTTCCTCTGCCGCAACTATGTCCTGAACGGACTTGACGACATGCTTTACAGTGTCTGCTGCTCTATCAAGACAACCAAGGAGTTTTGGGATTCATTGGAGAAAAAGTACAAGACAGAAGATGTAGGGGTCCAGAAATTCGTTGTTGGTAAATTTATAGATTTCAAACTGGTGGACACCAAATATGTAATAAGCCAGGTACAAAAAATTCAAACTATTATTCATTACTTATTGGCAGAGGGGATGGAAATTAATGAACCATTCCAAATAGCGGCTATTATTGAGAAAATGTCATCAATGTGGAAAGACTTCAAGAACTACCTTAAGCACAAGCGCAAGGAGTNATCATAGATAATTATTTGTTATTATTTATGATATAGTTGTATATTAATCATTTTATATTTAATCCACGCTTACTTTCCTTAGATTTAGAAATATTCTTAGTCACGCCTAATTTTTTAGATGGAAGATTTCACATAATNTCAGAGTTCAGTTCGATCGAATTAGACATTAATATAATTTGATAATATTAATGCTGCAAAATTAAAACTTATATAGTAAAGAAAATGTTGGATAAGTGGTGAGTAGTGAATGAAGGAAGTTGGAATTGTTCCATATTGGAAAATGAGACAAGTAGAGTCTTCTTTATTAGCTCTAAGTTTGAGCTAAGGGTTTGGGTCTCAAAGGGCACCAGAAGTTTTTGTAAGGGAGAAGACGCTGCTAGGCTGAGCCTCGGTGAATCACACACGTGTGCCGCCGGCTCGGCCCTGTGCGTCCAAAGTTTGCACCCTCCAATACGAACCAGTGCGTCCAAAAATTCCAAAAGTTTGTGCACCCTCCAATACGAACCAGTGTGTCTCATGTGACTGTCCTTTGGCGTAAAACCGTGCGTCCCTTGGCTTGTGCGCGTCCCATAGCTTATCACAGAAGGGTGCGCTCTTTATGTGGTACCGATGACTCACTTATATCTTCCTTCCCTCTGCAAGCATTCGATACTTTTTTTTTTAATTCTTCACATACATTTCTGAAACTTGAAAGTTCAGACATATACATTGTTCGCTGACATCCAGAACTTGAGGTGTGCAATTCTGGATCGGAGTTGTTGTATATTGAGGACGATTGTCATTCCGCTTAGCACTTAAAAACGGGCAAATTCGTCTTGCGGAAAAAAAAATTTCATTGCCTCAACTCATACTACTCGTTGTGCACCGAAGACCGAGAAGAAAGACCAGTAACAATCGCAAAACGAATTTTTCTTACTAATCTTCATTCTGCCGATATGTCGACTGGATCATTCACTCATGTGCTTTTTACCCCTACTGCTCCCGCTCACGACGAAAATCCTCCTAAGTTTTCTGGTGCCGACTTCAAACGTTGGCAGTAGAAAATGCTATTCTATCTGACCACGCTGAGCTTGTCTCAGTTCCTGACATAGGCCCATCTTGTCATCTTTGAAGGCGATATAGACTTGCAACGAAGGCTATTGTTGATGCATGGAACTATAGTGACTTCCTCTGCCGCAACTATGTCCTGAACGGACTTGACGACATGCTTTACAGTGTCTGCTGCTCTATCAAGACAACCAAGGAGTTTTGGGATTCATTGGAGAAAAAGTACAAGACAGAAGATGTAGGGGTCAAGAAATTCGTTGTTGGTAAATTTATAGATTTCAAAATGGTGGACACCAAATATGTAATAAGCCAGGTACAAAAAATTCAAACTATTATTCATTACTTATTGGCAGAGGGGATGGAAATTAATGAACCATTCCAAATAGCGGCTATTATTGAGAAAATGTCATCAATGTGGAAAGACTTCAAGAACTACCTTAAGCACAAGCGCAAGGAGTTAAAACTTGAAGATCTGATTGTCAAACTTCGAATTGAGGAAGATAGTCGAAACTCTGAAGCCAAAACATAAAAAAGGGCAATGGAGGCCGAGGTCAAGGCCAATCCGACATAATCAAGCACCAGTCATAAGAGAAAGCGCCCTCAAAATGATAAGAAAAGAGGGCAGACCAAAAAATTCAAAGGATCTTGCTACAACTGTGGCAAAAAGAATCATATGGCCAATGATTGTTGTTTTCCGAAGAAAGACAACAAAAATCAGAAACTAAAGCAAGCCAACATCATCAAGAAAAGACATGTACCAATAGACCTATCGGAACTTGTTCTATCCGCAGTTGTGTTTGAAGCCAATTTGGTGGATAATACAAGGGAACGGTGGGTAAATAATGACCCCACTAGCCACATCTGTGTTGACAAAGAAATGTTCTCATTCTACACTTCTGTAAGTGATAGGAAACTGTTTATGAGAAACTCTACGACTTCTGAAGTCGTAGGGATTGGCATAGTGGTACTGAAGACGACTTTCAAGAAATAGATATCATTGAGGAATGTACTGCATGTGCCATACATTCGAAAGAACTTAGTTTCTGGATCCTTGTTGAGCAAGGCCGGCTTTAGACTTGTGTTTGAATCGGTCTAGTTTGTCCTTACTAAAAATGATAGGCAAATAGTACCAAGATAATGGTCTCTTTAAGATGAATGTAATGAGTGTTATCCGTCTCGAGACGAAGAATAAAGTTAATGATTCTGTTTACATGTTTGAAAGTTCTAATTTATGGCATGAAAGATTAGGACATCTTAACTTCGACAATTTACAAAGACTTGCAAATCTAAATGTACTACATGCATTTAAAATAAATCCACGAGATAAGTGTGAAATTTGTGTTGAAGCAAAGATGGCCAAAACTCCATTATATTATGTGACAAGAAGTACTAAGTCATTTGAATTTATTCACACTAACGTATGTGATTTAAAACATGTGAAAAATCGAGGTGGGAAAAAGTATTTCATAATATTCATTGATGATTGTATAATGTTTTGTTATGTCTATCTATTGAAAAATAAGGATGATGTTTTAGAAGTTTTCAAAAATTATAAAAATATGGTCAAGAATCAGTTCAGTTCAAAAATCAAAACAATTCGAATTGATTGAGGTAGAGAGTATGTCGCTCCATTTGAAGAATTTTGCTCTAATTCTGGCATAATTTATTAAACTAAAGCACCATACTCACATCAATCCAATGGAGTTATAGAACGTAAAAATCGTACTTTTAACAAGATGATGAACGTGTTATTGATAAATTCCAGCTTACTTCAAAACATGTGGGGAGGAAGTAATTTTATATGCAAACCAATTTCTTAATAAAATACCACACAAAGGGAAAGATGAAACTCCATATGAATTATGGAAGGATCGAAAATCATCTTACAAATACATAAAAGTGTGGGGGTGTTTGGCTAAAGTAGAAATATCTAAGCCAAAACAAGTTAAAATTGGACCCGAAACTGTTGACTACATTTTTATTGTATATGCGTATAATAGCAGTACATATCGCTTCTTAGTGCACAAGTCAGCCATTTCTGATATTAATGAAGGAACAATCATGGAATCAAGGAATGCAATATTCATTGAAAGCAACTTTCCTTGTAAGGAAAAGAAAGAAGGTTCCAACGAACGATCCTATAAATCTGCAATTGATTCCATTGAAAGCAATGATGAACCAAGACGTAGTAAGAGAGCAAGAGTTGAAAAGTCTTTTGGTCTTGATTTTCTGACTTGCATGTTAAATGATGAACTAATAACTATTCAAGAAGCTATATCAAATCCAGAAGCTCATTTCTGAAAAGAAGTAATAAAAGATGAAATTGATTCTGTCATGCATAATCATACTTGGGGAACCGAGGAGAACCTATCTCACATATCCGAGTTCATTGATTTAGATAAAGTTGGGGAAGAAGTCGAATGACAGTGAAATTTCCTAGAAGATATTCATTGTTGGAATAAGCCAGTACCTTCTATTATTATTCATTGTGACGATCAATCGGCAATAGGAAGAGCATAGCGCAGTATATACAACAGTAAATCTAGACACATTCGACAAAGACATAATACCATAAGACAATTGATCTCGAACATGGTTATTTCTGTTGAATATGTGAAATCAAAGGAAAACCTAGCGGATCCATTTATTAAAGAAATAAATAGAGATCAAATGTACAAATTGTTAAAAAGAATGAGCTTATGACCCACAAAATAAAATATTTATAATGGTAACCCAACCTCGTGAACTAGAGATCCTAATACCTTAGTTTAATGGGAAAATTAAATATTATTTTGAGTACTTGGAATAAGTAAAAGATCATTCTTATTAAAAAAACCAAGTAGAAAAAACCTGCAACATGTGGTAAGGTTAAATTTTCTTTTAATGATTAATATACCTAAGATGTAAGGTATGGTAGGATACTCTAGATAGTAGATCATCTATATAAGTGAGAAGTAACGGTCGCTTCAATACAAAAACACTTGTGAATCTAAGATATGGTCCAGGGCCGAAATGAAAACAACATGAGAACAATAATATTTTAGAATCATTTTTTTGTAAGTACTATTAACTTGGTTTACATAAATGGTTGGCTAGTTCAAGAAATCATGCCACTAAACAACTAGTAAATCCGATATTATATTACTAAGGAATTTTCAAAGTCAAAAACTACATATTCTGATGCAATAATAATTCACAAGAGCTTTCAAATGAATCTGCGTATATGCATTAATTTTATTCATATGGAGGATTATTGAATAAGTGGTGAGTAGTGAATGAAAGGAAGTGAGAGTTGTCCCACATTAGAAAATGAGGCAAGTATAGTCTTCTTTATTAGCTCCACGTTTGAGCTAAGGGTTTGGGCCCCACCACCAGAAGTTTTTGGAAGAAAGAAAACACTGATAGGTTGAGTTTCGGTGAAACACATGTGCGTGTGGCAAGCCGGCTCGAGCCGGTACGGTGAGGTTTGGAAAATAATTTTTATTTTCAAACCAAAGATTGCATTCGGAAATTTTTTGTGTCCCTTCCGAACTAGTGGTACAAGTGACTCACGACTTATATCTTCCCTCCCTTTGCAAGCATTCGATACTTCTTTTTATTCTTCGGATATATTTCCGGAACTTGAAAGTTCAAACATATACATTGTTTGCTGACATCCAGAACTTGAGGTGCTGCAATTCTGGATCTGAGTTTTTGTATCTTGGAGACGATTGTCAGTCCGTATAGCACTTTCACTGGAAAATTCGTCATATGGAAAAAGATTTTCCTTTTCTCAACTCATGCAACTCGTTGTGCACCCAAGATCAAGAAGAAAGACCAGTAACAGAAAAATATTGAAGAATTAAAAAATAATAATATAATTCTTTTATATAATATGGACTATATTTTTTTAGTTGAATGATATTCTAAATTGTTTTTTATATGTCTGTAGCGATGGTTTTAAGTTCCGTCGCTAAAATCTTTGGTGAAACTCCATTTGAAACTTGAAGCTAAAGAAACTGAAAACATCTCGATCATATCTTGTTCGATTGAATTACTGAAAACACAACCTCTTTGTTGGAAAAACTCTCTAACCCGTCGCAATAGCCCAGAAGCCCTCGAAACTGTAAATATAACCGCAATTGAAAATATATTTCAAACCGAATCGGACATATATCCACAGTATGCCATCGTTCAAAAAAACTAATTAATAAAAATATGCATAATGACGGCATTCAAATATAATTAATTCGATTAGTTCGTTCATTTTGGTTGCATGACTTGACATCTTGGGGTGGTTGCATTGCATGCATACAATGACAGATTATATATTAATATAATTAAATTAAATATATATTTTCGAAGAAGCGAAGAGAAATATAAGTACTCTACTTATATTTTGGAAAACATATAAAATTCTATGTTAATAAAATAAAAATCATGAAATACATAAAATAGAAGCATGTCGGTTGTTAGAGATGAAGGAATTAATATAACTTGATCCTAATTGTATAGAATATTATGATCAAATGGCTAGTTTTTATTGAGTAAACCTCTTGTGATACGTTTTCATAGATTTTTATTCATGAGACGAGTTAACTTTATCCATATTTATGATAAAAAGTAATATTTTTTCATGGTTAATCCAAATAAAATATTTGTCTTACAAAATTGACCGGTAAGACTGTCTCACAGTTTGTTAAAAAAAATGAGTTTTGTACTCATTTAGAATCGATAAAATAATTCAAACGAGCTGCGTAGCGAACATAATTATTTCTTGATTACCAATTAAGGTGAATGAGAAATTAATTGAGTTCAAATTTTATCGAGTAAAAAGATTGAATCGAAATGATTATATATATATATATATATATTAAAAAAAATGAAATCACATGCGTGTGATTTTGTGAAGATTGGCCGAATAGGTAATTGACTTGGCCGAAACAATGTCTTTTTTTTAATAGTGAAATGGTGTATCATTTCATGAAATGACATGTCTCTTGATTCAAGGTTTTTCATCTTCTGTAAATAGGACTCTTTCATTTGCATTCAACACACCAATTTATCTTCTTCTTCTTTCTCTCTAAGTTTAGTTCTATATGCGAATTTTTAAGCATTATCGCTTAAAGTTCAAATTTCCACATACAAAATCTTGAGTTTGATTTTCTAAGCTTATACGTTTAAATTCGAACTTTATAATTAAATTCGAGATTTGTTTTCTAGTTTTGAGTTTTTTAAGCATTTGAACTTAAATCCAAGTTTTGCAAGATTTAGACTCTTGGAATTGGATTTTTAAGTTTAACGCTTAGAATTCAAAATTAGAAAATTTGTATAACATCTTGATAGCATTTAAACATTTTCAAGTTTTCGTGACTTTAAAATTTATAGTGCTACTATTTTGAAGCCGTAGTCGTTGTATCTTGAAAAACGAATTGTCAAGAGCCGTGAGCATCGGGCCGGGCCAATATCATTTTGAGAAAAAATAGTCAAACTCTTGTTTCGACTATTTTCTCATAGCTTTTTGGATCACCAATTTTTTTCTGAGATTTCTCAAGACGAATAAAAGAATACCTACAACAAAATTTTTGTGTTTTTTTATTCATGCATGAGAAGTGTGTACATTTTAAAATTCTTATTGAAAGTGGTTTCATATATATAGAGAGAGAGAGCCCGATCATTATCAAAATTGTTTTTTTATGAAATTGGATGGAGATAACAAACAATATATTCTTTTTATTATTATTATCATTATCATTATTATTATTATTATTATTATTATTATTACAACAAACAATATATTATGGTTGGCAGCGTGTTAGGACGAATTAATAAAACTACATATTGATCAAGTCAAATTCTTTCGGATGTGATAATCGTAAACACGTTTAATCACGAGTTTAATATTGGACCATTTTTAGCTTAGGAAGAATAAATCAATTATCTTGTTTAAATTCTCACATACATTATAATTATATAATTACTCGTTTAATCGATTCGTTTGGTTACGGATCAACTCGAATCGCTAAAAAAATTGACTAAACAATCCTTCTAGAAACTGATATACTTTCTCAGAAAATAATAAAATCTTGAAAAACAATAAAAAGAAAATCCAATATTTTTAGGAAAAATACATAGTGACAAGTTAATCATGTAATAAAAATTTTCTGATAAATCAATCATGAAATAAAATAAAATTATTCAAAATCATTATAATCAACATGTCGGAAAAAAAGATCGATGATTCAAAATTTCCAGTTGCAAGATCGAACCAAGTCTAGCTAAAACCCAATATTTTCAAAATGAAATTAAAAATTACCAGCGAACTGAACTAAATCTTGAAATACATTGGTTTGTCGGGAAAAAGAAGAAGAAGAAAAAGATCTCACCCATCAGAATAACCACTAAAATATACATAAATATCGATGCATGAAATATAAATAAATATATTAAGATATGTATTTCAATGGCGACCATGTCCTATGTCAACTCACTCAACGACCAAACCAGGTCGTGACATCCACTTTAACCTCCATGTTCCTATTCGATCTCATTATTCATCCTTGTATATATATATATATTTATGCAAGCCCAGACCATGTGATCTTGTTCATTCAGGGGCGTTTAATGGAGTTGACGATGAATCAATCACAAACCAATCATATGATCAGTGTCGGCAAGAAAAATGGCGGCGGCGCTGTCATCCGGGATTCTTTCCATATACTCACCAACACCCTCCTCAGTCTTCTCCTCCCTCTCTCGTTCCTCCTCCTCGCCCGAGTCGCCGCCGCACAATATTTCCTCTCCGTATCTAACTACGCCACTCAGCATCCCACTTGTTTACTATGCTCCCTTTTCTTGAACAAGACACACACGATTCTCCATCTTCTCGTCTCTGTGATTAGTGCATCCACTCTCGCCCAAGGACTTACAGGAAAAATCACATTCCTGAGCCACAGCTCCTTGACACGACATCGTCTATACACCGCGTGGATTTTCCTTTGCATGTTACAACTATGTGTCGGGTTAGGTATTGAAGGGAGCATAGCCTCTGGTATAGACGGTTCGAGTTTCGGTCAAGAAAAGGGTCTGCTCTGCAGAGTGGTTTTCTTCTTCGGTCTGCATGAAACGACGCTGTTTTGGTGGAGGACCGTGGTGAAGCCCGTGGTCGATGACACGGTGTTCGGAGTTTACAGGGAGGAGGAAGGATGGTTGGTGAAGGTGGTGATGGGGGTGGGCTTCGGGTGGCTTTGGTGGTGGCGCGTGAGAGAGGAGGTGGAGGCGCTGGCGCTGGCGGCTGATGTGAAGAGGGAGCTGATGATGGGGATTGGGGTGGTGGACTTTGTGGGATGGTGGCTGTATTACACAACGGTGACAATTGGAATGGTTGGAATTGTGAAGGGATTGATTGGGGTATTGATGTTCTTGGCTTGTAATTGTAGGAGAAGGGAGAATTGCAAGCCAACTCCAAATGACGAAAAGGTTTGACTTTGGGATTAGGTATGAATTTTAAGAAAAATTATTCAAAAGTGTTGTATTTTTTAAAAATCAATTTGTTGAGATTCTTTACGTGGTCGTGGATACCAATCAAGAGACCCCGTCGATTTAAATGCTTGTGTTGAATTGTACTCAATCAAGCTATAGAAATAGACAACAAACTAAATATTTGTTCTTCCAATGCGTGGTCATTCTTAGATGAACTAATAATGCATCTGAATAATTAAAGCATAGTTAATTATACTTGGACACAATCCACATTAGTATATGCTATATTGGGAATGTTTTTCTCTATATTATTATATTAAATATGAAAATTGACATATATATATTAATGATCTAAAAGCTAACATTTGACCCTATCATTATAGCAATAAAATTATATGCCTAGTCCGCCAGAGGAAGCCTAAAGATTTATGCTCCACAACATGCGTATTCCATATCCTGCAAATTGTTACGTGTATGCTAACACAAATGCATGTATCCCAACAATAAGCATACATTTACAGTGATAAACAAATCAAGCCAATAAATTTGAATTCAAAGCACATCATTTTTTACAAATAAATAACACATGTTTTGTGTTAGTAAAAAATAGTTGGTTTAATTATGTAAGCAATGAATTCATATTTTTTGTTTTATTTCTATAAACTTCACCTATAAATACTTATTCATTCTCAAATCACACCAAAATACAAAATTATCTCATCTACAATCATAAGTATAGAAGCGAGATAAATGATTTAGTGTGAAATTTCTTAATGACTGTTTATTATTGGAAGTAATAGGATTAGTGGAGAGAATGTGAGTGATAAATCAGAGTGTTCTGAGTGAAATATTTTGTATTCTCAATTCTCTTGTCTTCTTTGTTATTAATAAAGAAGTGATCTATTTGAAATGTTTGGACTGGATGTAGTTTAATTTAGGGGTGAATCACTATAAATATTGATGTCCATCATCGTTTCTTTCCTCAATATCCCAACAATTGATATCAGAGTGAGGTTCTCAAATACTATAGAAAGTTATCGTATGCTATGTGGTTATAGTTTAGTCTGAACTTCCACATCAGAAAAGGTTTTCTAAATAGTATTAAAGAATTTGTTCTTTGGTGTTCAGGCTTTGACAATTAATTTGTTGGTAGCAGTCACAAAAGATTGAGGTACGTACAAGTAAGATGATTAGTCTTAATGACTCTAATTATCAACTTTGGAAAAGTAAGATGCAAGATCTTCTATTCGTCACAAAAATGCATATATCGGTGTTCAGCGAGTCTAAACTAGGTGATAAATCAGATGCCGGATGGAACTTTGAGCACGAGCAAGTATATGGGTATATCCAAAAATTTGTTGATGACATGTACAATCATATTTGTAACGAGACACATGATCGTATGCTTTGGATGAAGTTGGAGACACTATATCTGTCAACCATTGAAGCGTGGTTCATTGCAGCAACTGAGGCATGCAAAGAGCCGTTATGGATGAAAGGGTTTTTGGAGGAATTAAGTTTTGTAGAAAATGAATACTAGTTGTTCTGTGACAGTCATAATGTAATTGATCTTGGAAAGAATCCTTCAATGCATTTAAGATCTAATTATATTGATGTTCGCTATCGTTGGACATGAGATGTATTGGAGAAGAAGTTATAATGGATAAGATTCATGCATACAAAATGAAACTAATATGATGACCAAGATATTGCCGAAATGAAAGTTGGAATGGTGCAGACCTGTTGCAGATCTGATTGAATTCACAACATGTGCTTGAGGAGAAGAATTGCAAAACAAATCAAGCCAACAAATTTGAAATCAAGATACATTGTTTTTTACAAATAATTAACACGTGTTTTTTGTTACTAAAAAATGGTTTGTTTAATTATGTAAGTAATGATGTTTTATTTTTTTTCCCCTAAAATTCAGTTATAAATACCCATTAATTTTTTATTTTCAAATCACACAAAAACAAAAAATCCTCCCATCTACAATCATAAGTGTAGAAGTGAGATAAATGGTTTAGTGTGAGATTTCTTAAGGAGTGTTTATCCTTGGAAGGACATGATTAATGGATAGAAAATGAGTGTTAAAATTAGAGTGTTTTGAGTGAAATACTTTGTACTGTGAGATTTCTTAAGTAGTGTTTATCCTTGGAAGGACTTGATTAGTGGAGATAAAATGAGTATTAAAATCAGAGTGTTTTGAATGAAACATTTTGTATTCTCAATTCTTTTTTCTTCTTTGTTGTTAATAAATAAGTGATATTCTTGAAATGTTTTCAGTGGATGCAGACCAATTAATGGGTGAACCACTGTAAATATTGAAATCTTTTATTTATTGTTAATATTACTTGTGATGTTTCACTACGATATTTTTTTTTTTTTGATACTACAACATGCAGATGCTAGTCAATTTCTGCCAATCAAATCAAATTGGTCGGCCAGAAAAGTTGCAATTCCACTTTAAAATACTCTTTTCGCACCTATTATCAAGATATAAGAACAAGTATGAGTAAGTCATATTTTTCTCGCCCATAAAGATGTAGGAAGCACTCTTCTTTATTTATGTTTCCGATCAGTTACTCACCGGAAAGAGTATTAAAACCAAATTCATTGGCCAAAATTATTGAACGTATCATCATCAATTATTGATCTAAATTACTCCACACANTGGTCTATTTGGTTGTAAGCCCTGGAATGGTAATATTTTTCATGATCTTGGTGTCGGGCCGTAAGATAAATTGAATATTCCTGTCTATATGAGAGGGGTGTTATTCCGATTCTTTCATTGATGACTTTAGCTCGACGAGAGAATCTCAACCGTGATCAAATTCGCTAAAAGCAAATTCCAAAGTACCAGAGATACTTGGTGCGTGGATATGGAGAAATGCCGCTTTTCACTGGATGTATGAATATATACAAACTTTACGAGAACAAGAAGCAATGCAATCATAGCACCAGAAAAGATCCACCGTGAGGCCAAATTCCAAGCATAAGCAACGAAAGATCAAATTTTATTTATTATTTCCTACAAATTGAAATATTACTGTAAAAACAAATTCAAATATAATCAATAACATACGAAAAAGAATGGGATGCAGATACTGGCTAACAAGCATGCCCACGATGAGCAACTCTCTTAGGATCTAGTATCATATCGCTTGGTTTGCCAGCACCGTAGCAAACCAAGCATGAGCTAAAACAATCAAACGAGGTACTGAAAGCATTTCAGAAAATAGTCCCCATGTCCATACTGATGCCATTGATAGATTAATGAAAATGCATTCGTATGTGCTAAAGCATATTAATAAATGATAGAAAATAAAAAGAAAACATAGATCAGACGTTGACAAATATCGGTTTTTCTCTAAAAGATGATAATCGCTTGGCACTAGCAATGAGTATGAGCGCCGAGCAAACAGGAATGAAAATTGATCACTTATTCCAAAGAAAACAGATAACATCGGCACCAAAGAAAATTACATACAACAAGCACATCAACATCAAATTCTAAGAAAGGAACTAAAAGCTTTTCAATATTACAAAACCCAAGGGTCCTGATAGGATCATAGTGAAAACATTACAATAACATAACTACCAATCAAAGTTTGACCAATAGATACAAACAACCATTGGAAAATCGATAGCGCTTCCAACTTCTGCCATTATTAGTACCTGAAGATATCAGCAGAAGCTGGAATAGGCTGAACAGGGCAAGGTAGTTGCCACGGTTCGAGCAAAGCCTCCGGTACACTGGGAATATATATCAAAGGCCATGCCGCTCACCTCAGACGCAATAAACAGAACAGAGTTGAGTGATTGGAGACGACCAGTCAGCTCCGAACCCTGAGCCCTCAGAACATTATTCTCAGATGAAAAATTGAGGTACATCTGAGAGGCACTGTCGATCATCTGCCTAAGCTTTTTGTTCTCCTCATGCACTTGCTTCTCTTGAGCAATCAGCTCATCCAAGTGTTTCTGCTTCCTCATTCGGGATCTACGAGCAGATTCCCGGTTTGAAATCTTCCGCTTCCTTTTCCTTTCATTGGCATCGGAACTAGAACTAGTTGGGAGCTGTTTTGAAGCCATGCTTAGGTCTTTAACCCAATAAAATTCGAAAATGATTGGGTCTTAAGGTTAATATATATAATATATAAATAATGAGTGTGTCTAGGTTGGATCAGTGAATTGGGAGGTTAATTGGTCAAGAGAATTTATCTAACTCAACAAATTTAGGGTGATTTCGTAGGGGCTAATTCATGAAAACACGTAGAACCAGTAGAGAAACACTACGGAGAATGAGTGAAGAATTCTAATTCTACGAATGAGAACAGCGTGTGTCATATATTTTCCGGGAGGAAGAAACGCAAATTCATAGAAACAGAACTAGATATTAACTGTGCAAATTATATGAAAAAAAATGAAACACTGGACCTGTGATGTAACGAGCCAGATTCGATCAACCTGCCGATGAACAAAAAACAACAATAACGAATGAAAATCACGCAATAAATCGAAATCTATCCGAACAAAAACACGACAAAATAACTAGGAAATGAACAAAACAAATTAAACATAAACAATAAAAATCTGAAAAAGTAAAGGAAAAAAAAAAGGACGAAACAGAGAAAGAAAGAGGCTTACCTTTAAGAAAGCAATTGCAAAAGTGAGCGAAAAGAAAGTTACAAGAGAGTTGAGAGGGGGTATTTATAGGGAACACGGAGGGGGGTGGTTTAGAAAGTTAATATTGATATTTTAATTTAGTTTATATCACTTGGCTTTGCGGGTCGGTGAATGACCCATCATCATCATCATCTTTATCTTCTATGTTATATTATTAAATATGTGAATTTTAGATTAACTATACACTAAAGTATAGTTTGGTACAATACATAAGAAACGGATTGATAAATAATCATCTTTATCCCATATTTGGTACATTTTTAGAAAGTCCATGATAATACCATGAGCCCGTGATAAATAATTTTATACAAAGATAAAACATCCTTTTTATGAGATATGATACTTTTAATTTAATGATAAAAACACCACAAATGACTTAATTGCCCTCAATATATAAAAATCCCACCGTCCCATCAAATAAATATTTTTATTTATTTATATATATTATATAATATGATAATTATATAAATGAACTATAGATAATTATATAAATGATTTTTTTATAAATCTCAATAAAATTATTAGTATCACTCAATTAACATTAAAAGTTGATACTTGACTTGACTCACAAAATCAATGGTTCAAGTATCATATTATATAATATATAAAATTAGATAAAAATAAATAAATCATGCAAGTACTGTCGGCGTATGAACAGATAAGAAATATGAACTCAAGGAACAACTTTGAAATTATAAAATTTATTATGATAAGGTTAATTTTGTCATTACAATCTAATATATAAATTTAATCTCTCTTAGTAAAATCATACCAAACATTACATTTAAACAACTTATATTATATATTACATGTTTATCCTATCATGTGTACCAAACTATGCCTAAAATATTTAATTTCATGATTATCTTTTTTATCCTACTAAAAACTTTATCAAGTCACTCCATATTTTACATAGAAAAAAATCTACATAAAACTTTCTTTTTAAATCGAACAACTCTTCTAAATTGAAAATATTTCATGTTAATTGTTTAGTATTATTTGATTAAATTGAAAGTAATAATAACACATGTAACGCGTGTGCATCTTTTACGAGTTATTATTAAGTATGTGAGTATTTTCATGTTGTGTGAGGTGTAACGGGAAGCACATATATGATTGGTATGTAGTATGTAACTTGAAAAAGATAAAAAAAAATTGAAATTTATAATTTGATTTGCAAATCAAAGTTTTTATTTGAAACGAAATATCGAGTTTATGATCTAACTGTAACAAAATTCTTTGTAATTTAAAAATTATATAGATTTTAACTTTCTAGTTATTTAAGCAGTCTTCCTTTTTATTGTTTATAGTTTAACAGTGCTCTCTTCGTTATATTTATATAAAGTGTATAGATTTTTTTTGTTTATGTCAGATATATGGTTCATAAATAAAACCAAGATATTTACAAAAAGAAACCCCACAGGCAGATTGTCGGATGTTTGGAGTATTTTTTCAAATGTTAGAGGTGGGGAAATCATTTTCAGAACCTCGAGGGTCAAATTGTGAAAACGAACACCCGCTCTCTCTTGCACGGAGGCCCCTGTTTCCCGCCAAAAAATCTGATCACCTCTTCTGTTCCACTTCCTTTTTTTTTGCCGCCAATAGCAACCAACACAGCGAGACGCAGAAGGCGGCGCCATGGATGATCTCAACTTCAAGAAAGACATAGGTAATCTACCTCTTCAATGTTCATTACGCTTTTTTGTGTGTTCTAATCTGCACATGTAGTTCACTGGATTTTGTGTCGTGTGTTCCAGAAACCGCGAAGGATTTTCTTTCTAACTTTGCAGATCCGAATGGTGAAGCCAAATACATCAACATCCTTGTGAGTTTCCATAATTTTTCTTCCTTTTTCTCTCTCATTATGGATTCGGGATACCAGAGTATAATATGAGCTTAATGGTGGATATTTGGTGCTTTAGATCTTCATATATTGTGTATTTTTTTAAAAAAAAATTATTTTGCTGATTTGTTGATTTTCAGCAAGATGTAGCTAATCGTAGAGCTAAGGCCGTCCAGATCGAGCTAGAAGACCTAGCTAATGTGACGTTTCTTCCCTTTCAGTTTTATCAAATGCCAACAGTTCAGAATTAAATCTTTTTGATTTAGGGTTTTCATTGTATTTTTTAAAAATTAGTATAAGGACTTGGACGAGGAATTTCTGAGGCGGGTCACCGAAAACACGCGGAGATATGTTGGGGTATTTGCGACTGCAATTGACCAGCTTATGCCGGAGCCAACGGAGGTCTTTCTGGATGACGACCAAGATATTTTGACGACTCAGAGATCTGAGGAAGGAACTGAAAATTCTGATCGATCTGATCCACAGCAAAAGATGCCTATGGAAATCAAGCGAATATTGTAAGATTTATCCAAGAAATTTGGATTTTTTTTAATTCTTATTTGATTGTCATAAAATGCTCGCTGTTTTGATTGTTCGACTGATTTTGCGAGTCCACTATTTATCGGAGAAAGTAGAAAGGAAAGGCAACATTATATTTCGTGTTTCTCCTTTCCAGTAAAACCTATATCTATTATTGAAGCTTATAGTACAACAAACAAAAATATGCTTGCACAACTATGTACTTACATCGTCCTTATTTTTTATATTTGTAATACCAGAGAAGTAAAAGTTTATTTATATTTTCTGCTGAATGAAATCCAACATCTAAAAATTGCTAAACCAATTAACTAGTATTTATTGAGTTGATTGCATAGGAGAGGAATACTTGGAAATGATTATTAGACTAGAGCGGTGATGGTTTAACCTTGAAGCCGAGTGTTAAAAAACAGAGGTTGATTAGGTTGCTTCATTAGATTGTTTTTCAGGGGCTAATATCCGTAGTTATTAGAAGTGGAAGGGGGCACTACACAAGCAAACCGATACTTTTTCATGGTTTAAGGCACATGCTTCATCAAAGTATTTCGCCTTACCTTGTGTCGAGGCTCAAAGGCAGAGTCTCAACGAGCCTTGAGCCTAGGCTCGCTCCTTTTTGGAATTTAACAACTATGCTAATGTCACTGTCACAAGTTTGATTCATTCCATGAACTAGAGGCAGTATAAGAATTGTGACCACGATTATCTGCTAAACTTCTTAAGAAAGGAAGGGGAAGCTAACGAATTATCTTCTGAAAACCAGTGAAGTTTACATTAAAGCATCTTCAAAAGGTCGGAATTTCACCATTAGGGAGGTCAAAGCTGCATATATCGGTCAGCTTGTAAGGATATCTGGTATTGTGACACGCTGTTCGGATGTCAAACCATTAATGCAGGTGGCCGTCTATACTTGCGAAGAGTGTGGATTCGAAATCTACCAGGTTTTGTATTTGCTATGTGCTTGACTTCATCCTTGACTTTGTATGCTCAATAATCTGCTGTTTTTCTCTTAAAAAAAAATAATAATCTGCGGTTTTATTTGACTCAGGAGGTCACTGCCCGAGTATTCATGCCTCTATTTGATTGTCCATCTGCTCAATGCAAAACAAATAGGGCAAAAGGAAATCTTATTCCCCAGCTCAGGGCATCAAAATTTTTGAAGTTTCAGGAGGTTAACACTCACCTTTAGAGTGGCAATTCAATGAACACAATCCTGAGTTCCTTTTTCATAGAATTAAATCGATTGCAGGCCAAACTTCAAGAGCTAGCTGAACATGTTCCAAAAGGGCACATTCCTCGGTCCATGACTGTTCATTTTAGGGGAGAGCTTACACGAAAGGTTGGTGATATCTGTCATCTTTTAAGTGTTTTTCTTAACCTAAATAAAATTGATGCATGTCTACAAGCTAAGGCGTGGAGTCTAGGACCTCGGGTTGTGGAATCTTGATGTCGCAAACTCAAATTATTATGCAAGCTTGGAAAAGTTTTTTTGAAAACAATCAGAAATTATAGGGATTTACCCACTTGAAATAGTTTAGATATAACTAGACCTCTCTGATTTTTGTTTCAGTTTGAAACCTGACAATCAACATAGAAGATAAGATTTTTTTAAGAATTATTGAAGATTAGATTTTACTAGTTAATAAAAGGGTCAAAGCCTTTCAACTTATGATCATTCTCGTTATTGCAGGTGGCTCCAGGTGATATTGTCGAGTTGTCGGGAATATTTCTTCCAATGCCATACACTGGATTTAGGGCTATGCGAGCTGGATTAATTGCAGATACGTACTTGGAAGCCATGTCTGTCACCCATTTCAAAAAAAAATATGAAGAGTAAGATATTTCACTATTTCTTATATGTGTTTTTTTTTTTGCTACATGGGAATAAAATGTCAATGAGATTCTCGACAAGGTTTAGCTAGTTAATTCTGCAGTTCTGGAGAGTGCCACAGCGTACTTACTGATTCATTATAAATGATGTCTTATTTTGGTTTCTGGATCACAAAATTTTGTGGTAAAGCTAAAGAAAACAAGTGTTCATAGATATAGAACGAGGATGCCTTGTCCTGCCATCTTACCTTCACCGGGAGTAAAGTGAAATGTATTGGGTTTTATTATGCCCTTCGTATCAGATTCCTTTCCTAGTGAATCTGGTGTAATCTATTTTTATATTTGGATAGAGTAGAGACAGGAAAACAGTACGACAGATGTACTCTGCTGGTAATACCCAACCCCAAATTATCCTTTTCACCTTTCTTGTCACTCTGTTGAGAAAAATATCCTCAAGTTCCATGAACAGGGTGAATTCATTGTTAGGGTATTCTTTATGGTTACCTGTCCAATTGATTCGTGACAAAGAGCTTATTAGTGAAACTAAATGATTGTTGCTGTTTGTAGGTATGAACTCAGAGGAGATGAGGAAGAGCAAATTGCTCGCTTAGCTGAGGATGGTGACATCTATAACAAATTGGCTCAGTCATTGGCTCCCGAGATATTTGGGCATGGAGATATTAAAAAGGCCCTTCTTCTTCTCCTAGTTGGTGCTCCACATCGAAAATTGAAGGATGGGATGAGGGTACTTTTTTTTTGACATTACCTTTTTTACCCTTGAAGAATCTGATTATGAAAGTTGCCCCTCTTTCTATTTGTTTCTGTTTTATTGCTATAACGCACACATCAGTGCCTATTTTTTTCTGCCCGAGTCAAATGCATCAGTTCTTTGGACATGATAAAACGTACCTGTCTATCAGTTCCACCTTCGAAAGCATCTATCTTTCATTTGGGAATCTTATAGTGCTTCTCATGGTTTTGGCATAATAACATTCTCTTTATCTAAATGCAGATTAGAGGAGACCTACACATATGTTTGATGGGTGATCCAGGAGTTGCAAAAAGTCAGCTTCTCAAACACATAATTAATGTTGCCCCAAGGGGTGTTTATACAACTGGTAAAGGAAGTAGTGGAGTTGGTTTGACTGCTGCTGTTCAGAAGGATCCAGTGACGAATGAAATGGTTTTGGAAGGTGGTGCTCTGGTGAGAGCACTGATTGAAGGTGTCTTTTTCTATCTTCCGAAAGCAAATGGAGTGTTAATAACTGTTGCTTGCATCAGGTACTTGCGGATATGGGTATATGTGCCATTGATGAATTCGACAAGATGGATGAATCTGATCGTACAGCAATACATGAGGTAATGGAGCAGCAAACTGTTAGTATTGCTAAGGCTGGCATCACTACATCTCTGAATGCACGGACTGCTGTCCTTGCTGCGGCTAATCCGGCCTGGTATACTTATCATAAACTCAATGTCACTGTTTTTGTTTTGTGTTTTAGTATGTCACACCACCAATCTCATTTGCATTTTTATACTTATCTGGACTATAATACAGATGCAAGGCTGGTTTAATTCGACCAAGCTACAACTAATTATTAATCAATAACTTTCATTGCCCACTCTGATATTTTTCAGTTTCCATGTTTATGTTAAGGGGAAGATATGATCTTAGGAGAACACCAGCTGAGAATATCAATCTCCCCCCTGCTCTTCTGTCAAGGTTTGATCTCCTGTGGTTGATCCTAGACCGAGCAGATATGGATACGGATCTTGAAATGGCTCGGCATGTTCTCCATGTTCACCAGGCGAAAGAATCTCCTGACCTTGGGTTCACTATCCTTGAACCATCGGTCCTCAGGTAAATCCATCAACAAATATTTCATAGATTTTATCACCCGAAAAAAATAAGAAATTAAATATTTATCTAGAAAAATTAATGCAATTATTTCAATAAGAACTCCAAGAATGTGGGGAGTAAAGTTCTTTGGTTTTTGCATTGATCTGTTGCTAAGGCTTTGTACGAGAATCATTTAGTAACATTGTTATTAACCAAGTTTAAAGAACCCGATATTCTTAAATGGATGACATGGTCCTTGCCGCACAAATTCCATTTGATCGAAAACCTTAAGTGTAAACTGCACTAGTTTGAACCGAAAAATTTATCATGATATCTAGGGCATATATATCAGCTGCAAGAAAATTGTCCCCCGCAGTACCAAAGGAGCTGGAAGAATATATAGCCAGCGCATATTCAAGCATCAGGCAGGAGGAAGCAAAATCAAGTACCCCCCACACTTATACAACTGTTAGAACTCTGCTAAGCATTCTCAGGATATCGGGGGTGAGTACTTTATCGATCATTCAATGTTGACCAATGGAAACTCTTTAATCGTGCTGTACATTGGTCAACAGCATTCTCATGATAACATGATTTTTTTCAAGCGTCTTATTGATCAGTCAATATTTCATTTGTAAAGAATTAGTTATATTTTTTGGACCCTCATTCAACAGCAGTAGAAGGCAATATACCGTGGATGATCTTTTTTCTGGATGGAATTGCAAATCTCAGAAGATAAAAATTCTCTTAATTTGGCCTTTCTAGATTAAGGTTGCATAACTATACTACAGAACTTTAAGTGGGATGGAAACTTATATTGATCTTTTCAGGCTTTAGCAAGGCTAAGATTCTCGGATTACGTTGCTCAGAGTGATGTGGATGAGGCACTTAGGTTAATGCAAATGTCAAAGTTCTCTTTGTATTCGGATGAACGCCAAAGATCAGGGTTGGATGCGATTTCTGATATATATTCAATCTTACGGGACGAAGCTACTCGGATTAACGAGATGAATATAAGCTATGCCCATGCGCTCAACTGGATTTCAAGAAAGGTTAGATTCTGAAAAAATTGAAATACATAGTATCTTACAATTTGGGGAGTACCCATGTGAAAGCAGTACCAGATGAAGTTTATACACTGTTACTGAAACGTTGATTAACCCCTCTGAGTGGGAAATGCTAAGTAACTGAAGGGCGAAATGCACACTGGTTATAAAACCTATGTTGGTCAAAAATTGTTTTGCTTTTGTGATGACAATATATTCGTTATTATCGCTAGTCATGAGACTTGCTCTTGGTTTTAACATTGATACAGTGAAGCCCAGCTTAAAGTTGGTCAAAAATTGTTTTGCTTTTGTGATGACAATATATTCGTTTTTATCGCTAGTCATGAGACTTGCTCCTGGTTTTAACAGGGATACAGTGAAGCCCAGCTTAAAGAATGTTTAGAAGAATATGCAGCCTTAAATGTGTGGCAGATCCATCCGAACACATTTGACATCCGTTTTATTGATGTTTAAGCAAGTTATGCCTGCCATCAAGCATTCCGCCCTAGCCGCATGATGGAGCAAAACAGCTCGCTATTTGAACTAAATGGCTAGGTCAGGCATTACCAGCCTTACTGTTGGTTGGCAAGTGAAGTGAGACATCCTGTAATGACTGCGTATCATCTCGATCTTCCTTGTAAACTTATAGACTTAACTATGCAAAAAATCCACAGCTTTTACTCTTCATTGGAAGAAGATACATTTGCTTCAGTTTATTATTCTATCTCTACCTGTAGAAGAAATTGCTATACCTTTAACCTACAGAGGGAGAAAAAAGAACATAATTGCACACGGCATGTACAAGAGGAATGCACAGATGAGCTTTATTATGGTTGTGATTCGACATTATTATGCTGCCCTTTTTCATCTCTCGTCAGAACTCGGTATGTTGGTGACAGATCTCTGAGATTAGAGGTTAAAAAAAAAAAAAAAGCGATTCATTTGTGTCACAGACATCTCTCAACACTGTAAATATTGGAAGTCTTAATCGAATAAAAAAAATTCTCTAAATTTTAGAGAATATACATGAAATTTCCGGCATCCATAATACAACCAATTTCCCTCTTCCCCCGAATGAATGAACTCGAATAAGTATACCTGTCGATGATGATGCCTGATGCTGTTGTGAATTGCTGCAATAACCCGAAGTAAAACGTACATGGGAAGAAGTATGCCACTAGCTTTAACAATAAGAAGCTGCACAGTTATTTCAAGAATTTTAATTTGGGTTTTTTTGATAATGCATACGAATGAATTATACCAAGAAATGGTAGGGAATTACTGTAGGCAGTGACGATGGGTAACCCCCTGACACTGTTCCCGAGGCAAACACAGCAAAACAATGTCGTATCAGAAGCAATGCGGTTAACTGCAAATTCAGCAAACATACACACAATTTTAGAGTAAAAAAGAAGACTCACAATGAGAGCCACTGATCTGCAGCAAGCAGCACTTCTGTCAGCTGCTGATGCACACTCCGAGTATTCAGTTTCAAGAATCTCTCCCACATTCTCTTGTTCTCGATTAATTCTTGGGATTTCCAACCTTCCCCTAACAGTATTTAAAACATCGACTTGACTTATTTTTCATAAATAATCAGCTCGGCAAATTCCATTTTAAACAAGAATCCCGGCGCAGAGAACACTAAGTACCTTATGGTTACTATCGTCGTGTCGATTAAGTGTGCCTTCTTCGGCTGTGATGTGTACCCCGGTTCAAATTTCTGCAACCAAATATCAAATTAGGACAAACTAAAACATTTGATGCTGGACACCTAAACCCTTTTCACTAATTTTTAATTACTATATTCAATATATATTGAACCTCACAGGCAACAGAAACAAACAGGTAGACGAGAAAGAAGATAGATTCTAATGTCCCACTCATAGCTAAAGGAAAAAAGAGGTGGGGGTACTGATTTTTTATTAAAAAATTGCCAAAGAAATACAGCTGAGTTGCATTCCTTCCAAAAAAAAAACTAATCCGTGGTACAAATACATACATTGAAAATTAAATGAATCAAGAGAAAAGAGTTTTAGAAGAAGGTGAAAACATAAATAAACATAATATTTTATTTAATACACACACACACACACACACTAAAATTTATGAGTTCTTTTTTAGACAAAAACACCTTCAGGAAGAGGCTCCAGCTTTCTCACACAGGGGCAAGAAACACACAGAAACAACAACTAAGGGGAAACAAATCCAATATTTTTATATTAAAAACATGTGAATAATTAGTATTGTTAATATGATCGACAGAATTAATATGGAAAATCCCAGCGATCATATTCTTGATTTGATAGAACAAAATTTGCACCTGCAAGCAAATTTCACAAATAGTGTTTCGCTTTTCATTGCACCATCTCTGTATGCAATCTCTGTGAGCAAACTGAAAACAGAGCAAAACCAGAAACAATCATATTCAATATCATGAAGGACATAAATTTCCCAATAATAATAATAATTATCACGAAACACAAACCTTGACAGTTCCGGTGCAAGCGCAAGGAGCCTCCAAGCTTTTACAGCTTTCGGACTCTTCTTCATGGCATATTCTGCATATAGATTTTGTAGAACATGATCTTAAATCATCTATATTCACTAAAACATCAACACCCATGATTTTCTTTCTGCTGAATTGTAAATTTTTTCCTGAACCAGGGGATTTGTGATTTCAAAAATTTGTTCTTGGAGAATGTTTCTGCCTTCTGGGGTAGCTCACCTATGTGGAGTTCTTGGGGAGCTTAAATGATTAGAAAGCAAATGACCAGATTAGGATCTATTTATTGTATTACTATCATAATTCGTGGAAAGGAAAAAGGCCCCCCAAGTTTTCATGAAATAATAGAAGGGACCAATAAAAATATGTTTCAAAAGTAAAAATAGAATTTTCATGCCTTGACATACAATAATAAATAACACTGTTTGTCAGTGTTATATTTGAAGAGAGATTTATGTCCAAAAAAAACAGTTCGATTCTCAGGAGTATTTTTGTGAATTTTCCACGTGTTTGATTAGAGACAAAAAGATTTAGATGAACCATAAACTGTTAGATTTTTTTATATATATAACACGTGCTGACATTTGTGTATATTCCCTTCGCACACCTCAAGCGATTTGACTCGAGCAATTAGCCATATGTCGACACGACGCCAGTCCAAATTTGTCGAAATACCAAAATGGGCCCAATTCAGACGGGGTCTAATCGGCACACTAAAACCAAAAACTTCATCAAATCCTTATAAGAAAACATGTGAGATAAAAAAGTCATGAAAACAAAATTGCATCCGATATCAAATAAATTAGCACATTAGTTAGTTCTACTAAAATACTAATGATTCAAATAACTATTTAATGTTTGTGTTCACATGATATCATCTTGTGGACATCACACCATATGAGATAAATTTAAAAAGTTGTCATATTAAACGACATAATCATGTGATCATCTCAGGTAAAAAGTGTGTTAGGTAAGGTGGGGCCCGTTGAATAAAAAATTAAGAAAATTGGTATCCCACATCGATTTTTTCTGAAAGCTGGACGAGGGAATTAGTTATAAATAGAGCTCAATTCCTTCAATTATATTATCCCAAAATCAAAAGCTTTTTAGTTTCGATAAAAAGATATTGCATAGAATTTAAATCAGCCTTTCACCTCGAAGATTGAAGATGAATAAACAACCTTAGACCTCAGAACGACAAGGAAAAATTTAAAGTTGGTACTAACGAGCCTTTAATTTCTCAATTTCAAGAATATCAACATATTTGGGAAAAATTTAAAACATGAGTATGTATCAAACCAACCATAATCTGGGTTGATATAGCAAGAAAGTTTCTCAGGATATGGATGAAACTAAATTCCTATTCTAAAGAGGTTAAGACATGATATGAATTTGGGGTGATTGTCTCGGTTTATACTACATCACATAGCTTTTCAGAAATTTCAACACTATCTAAGTTGATTCAGGACGCTGTTAATGAAACATGGGAAAACAATGATTATTTGTACATGAAAGTTATTTTAGAGCTTTATTTTTTTAGTGCACCGCCAGAACCAGCGAGAAAGGGATCACACGAAGTATTTCAATTCATCAAGCTAAGGAAACAAACATGAACATTCAAAAGTTAATCAAATTTCACCAGAAAATGAAACACCTTTGTTACGTCACTCACTGAAGACGGCATTTCCACTAGACGAACATGAGGATTATGGTACTGTCTTACAGAGATAGACAAATTCAAGTTTCTATTTAATTTTTATCAAAATTCTATAAATGAATCTTTTTAAAATACTATGACATGAAAAACTACTAGTTTTGTAGAAAACATAATTGAAAATAAAAAATCTTCAGTGAACAATAAGCTGCTGATGAGTAAAAAAACTCGGCGAAAATTCTGTAATATGAATCATGTGGGAAGATGGTCAAAAGAAATCTACCCAGAGTGCTTGAACCAGAAAGAGCTAGAATTCGAGAAACGTTTTCGGCCAAGATCTGACCGAAAACATACAACAGAGACAAGTACAAATGATAAATGTCTACACAAGTCACGTTTTCTTCGGGGAGCATACAAAAGAAAAGATTTTCTGACAAAAGTAAACAAGACATGTGATTCAACAACTCTAATGATGGAACATGGATCACTCAGCCACCGCAAAAGGACGAACCACTAGATTAGTGGTTTGACGAGACCACCTACAATTTACTCATATAAATAATTCGAATTTCAATGGCATCATCTTCAAACCGTGGTGGTGCTGGAGGCGAATACGCTTCCGACTTTGTGAACATTTTGGCTACATCCCCGACTTTGATGAAGTCGAACCTAGCCACGAGGATGAAGAAGCCATGGAACTCCCCAACAAACCTGTGGGGACGCCATCGTCTACCCGAGCAAGCAACACAATGTCAACGAGCACGACGACAGCCCATGCAAAGCTAAGCAAAGTTTGGGATAACTTCGATATTGAACAACGAGGTACGAATAACTCTTTTGTCGTATATAAAATTTGCAAAACAAGATATTCTTACAAAACGGATGGTGGTTTCGGTGGTACCGGCACTTTGAAAACACATTTAGTTTAAGGTACATAAACTTGATCCTGATACGTTACAACCATTCAGTAGGAAACCAACACAACAACAAATTAATCCTTCAAGTGGTAAAGCTTTCACGATTACAAAAGAAATATCTCGAAAAGCTATCGTTAAATTTGTTACGAAATGTTGTCAACCTTTTATAATAGTTGAACAATAAGGTTTTTTTGAATTTACTAGTACTATTCAACCTGATTTTCAAAATATTTCTAGACACACACTTAAGAAATATTGTTTGGATATGTATAAGGAATATAAAGAAATATTAATATCACATCTTTCAAATATTTCTTGTAGAGTTAGTTTAACAATTGATATTTGGACTAATTTAAAATATGAATCTTATATTGTTGTTACATGTCATTGGATAGATGAAACTTGGACTATGAAAAAAAGAATTTTGGCGTTAGATCATTTAGAATCAACACACAACGCATACACTATAGCTAGATATGTGTTAATTGTTGTTAAGATTTATGGGATACAAAATAAAATAATGTCGATCACATTAGATAATGCTAGCGCCAATACTCTTGCGATTAAATATCTTAAAGATTCATTAAAACCAATTTTATATGGTAATTTGCTTCATGTTTGATATGCATGTCATATTATTAACTTATGTGTAAAATGTGCATGTGATGAACACATGGCTATTGTAATAGAAAAATTCAAATTATGGGGAAATTTATTACGTGAAAGAAGACATGAACGTGATTGGAAAACACTATTCGAAACAAATGAGATTAAATTTAAAAAATGTTCGTTCCCTGTTGAAACTATATGGAATTCTTTATATCATTTGCTTTTCACTTTGTTACGTTTTCAAGATTTAGTTACTCCATATTATAATAATATTTCGGTAGAGTCTTTAATTTTGACTGACGATGATTGGAATATTTTGAGTAAATGTGTTTCTTTGTTAGAAATTTTTAAAGAAGAAACAGAAATTTTTTTTGGTATTAACTATCCTACTTCAACTATGTTTCTACCTTTAATTTTCAATATGCTTTATAGATTTATTGAATTTCGTGGTGATGTTGTTATGCATGACTTTGTTTCGAATATGGAAAACAAAATTTTAAAATATTGGGAGAAAAGGTATAGCAACATTATTTGATCCTAGTCAAAGTCAAGGTGGGGTTAGACATGTTTTTTTTGTATATTACTTTAAAATTTTGGAGAATAATGTTGACGATCAAAAGAAGTCAATAATGCATTCTATTCAAGAATTGCTTGACTTGTATGGCAGTAAACAGTGTGAACCAAGTCGACAGCCGGAGGAGACACCCGCATAGAAAGGCAAAAGTAGAGCACTAAACTTTTTTCAAAGTTTAAAACGACAAAAGTTTAAAAGAAAATCGGTGACAACGACAAATTACAATGAGATCCAAATTTTCCTAGGCCAATATATTGAGACTACAAAGAATTTTGATGTTCTAGATTGGTGGAAAGTAAATTCTCAACTGTATCCAGTGTTAGCGACAATTGCAAGAGATGTCCTAGCCTTTCAAAGTTCAAGTGTTGCTTCTGAATCAGTATTTTCAGTATATGGAAGAATCATCGATGAACAAAGAACTAATTTAAAACAGAAACACTTAACATGCTAACATGCCTACAAGATTGGTTTGCAGTAGAAAAAAAGAATAGGACCGCTGGGACGATCGACGAATTTCAAAGCTCAAGCTTCGACGAAAATCCAGAATATTCAAAATATATTTTACTAAATCGTGATGAATTTTAGATGTTCAATTTTAAAAATAAATGTTTAAGTTATTTTGTTATAGTTTTTTATGTAATCACAATTATTTGCAAGCTTAATACTAAATAAAAAATTGTCTATTAATATTACTAATTTTAGTTATATATTGAAATATAATACATTAGAGTTCAGAACCGGTTCGATCCGAACCAGAACCGGTTTATTAACAGTCGAATCGGTCTTAGGTTTGGATCGGTTCCAAGTCGGTTCCGAACTCATCGGACGCAGAACCAGTAAGAACAGATCCGAAACCGGTTCGATAGAACCGATAAGCATGCCTCGCGAATGAGGATGAAGACTTAGTCTCATAAGTACATGGATGAAGAATCTTCAATTATGACGGGGGAGGAGATAGGACGGGTTTTAGATTCAGGGACGAGACTAGCTCACTCCATTGTCATCCCTAAACCTGATCCATCTTATCATCTTACTACCAAAAAAAATTATTTGATATATAATATTGATTTTGGTAAATTTATAGTATATATATTTTTTATTAAATTAAATATAAAAACCCGTTCGAAAAGCGTCGAAGAAAGGTAGCGTATCAAATCTTGAAAAAGTCCCTTCTCGAATTCAAGCTCTGCACAGAAGGGGAAAATCCAGTCCAGATCTGTAGGAATCGCGATCTGGCGAAATGTTCCTGTTGGACTGGTTTTACGGCGTGTTGGCATCCCTAGGATTATTGCAAAAGGAGGCCAAGATCTTGTTTCTTGGCCTCGATAATGCCGGCAAAACCACCCTTCTCCACATGCTCAAGGACGAAGTATCTCTATTATGATTACAATGATTATTTAATTTATCTTGTTTCTTTATGCTTAGTAATTGGATTCGGTGATTGATTGATGCAGAGATTAGTTCAGCATCAGCCGACCCAATATCCGACATCGGAAGAGCTGAGTATTGGGAAGATAAAGTTCAAGGCTTTTGATTTGGGAGGGCATCAGATCGCCCGTAGAGTTTGGAAGGATTACTATGCCAAGGTAGGTTAAATTTGTTGTATGCTGTAGTTTTGTGGTGATTTCATATTTTGTGCTTGTGAAGTTTAATGAAATTGTGACTTTTAGGGGAAGCCTTGAATTTAAGTGTATACATAGATGAATTGATCTAGGCAGGGGAAGAACTAGAAATTTAACTTGGAAGGGAGGTGAGGGAAGATGAGGTGTAGCGACTGTGTATTTTTGATGACTCTCATACACCTGCATTTGTGTTTGTCCCCACCTTGCGTTTGGCTTGTCCAGCTTTTGCTAATGTTTCCAGTGATCTATGCGATTCCGTGGTGCACAATTGGTTGGTAATCGTTTGTGGAGTGGTATTTTACTATTTTTACTTCATAGGTTTGAGTGTTGGGTATTCTTTTTTTTAGACCTGTAGTTGTAGTGTTAGCATTTTTGGCTGAAAGATGTAAGGTGATATAGCTCCTGGAATTGGTCGCATTTATTCTCTCGTCTGTTTGTATTCCAGCAAATATTATTGCATGCTTGAACTGTTATTGGGGTTGGCTGCAATTTTGATTTTCTTGTTTGGCTGTATCTGTGTGATATTTTTCATTTTATCTATGCACCGTGACATGTTTTTGGTAACAGCAAGCGTCACATCCAAATGGTTATTAACTTGTACGACCACATAGTTTTGGGTTAGCCAACTCTTGCATCCACCAATTCTTTTTCCCTGAGTTATTATCCAACACTTTCCTGTATATATACGAGTGCATTTCAATAAATGTGTCTCTGGTGTATGAATGTCAATGAAGTGACTCGTGATATGAGATAGAAACCTGAGGTCCACTAATATTGTTGTGTTTTTATAGTGTTGAATGCGAAGAACTGGTTTGGCTTCAAACGTTTGCTACCATTAAAGTTTCTAGCAAATTTCCCCATGTCTTTGTCACCGGGAGCATTTTGAAATATTGAAATTCTTTCCTTGATTTATTACAACAGGTTGATGCTGTAGTGTATCTGGTGGATGCTTATGACAAAGAACGTTTTGCAGAATCCAAAAAGGAATTAGACGCTCTTCTCTCTGATGAGTCCCTTGCCAGTGTCCCTTTTCTCATTTTGGGGAACAAGATCGACATACCATACGCTGCCTCAGAAGATGAGCTTCGATATCACCTTGGCCTTACTGGCATAACCACAGGAAAAGGGATGGTAAATCTTGCGGATTCTAATGTGAGGCCATTGGAAGTTTTCATGTGCAGTATCGTGCGCAAAATGGGGTATGGTGACGGCTTCAAATGGGTATCTCAATACATAAAATAAGATAATTATCCGTAGGATGTCTTATAACTATTGTTTCGAGACCGATAAAGATATGATGATGACAAGGCGAGAAGAATCATTCATTTTATGTTTTTGTAGTTGATAAAACTATGTATGCTTGTGGTTTGCGTTTGTGATATGAAGGTGAAAATTTGATCGGTACCGCTGCTGTGCTACAAATAATTTAACTGGAGCAAAACATCTCGTGGCCTGGGCGTCGACCAAATTTATCAAGATCCCTGTCCGCCGCCGCCGATGACTAATGTTTTGCTTCATTATCCAGAAACCATGTCTCGTTTTCAATACAATGACAAAACATAGCATTAAGGCTATTGATATATAATTTTTTCACGGAATTTTTACGGCATGATTTATATGCTATTGGTCTAAAAAGCTTTTTAACATGATAATAATTAATAGCAAGTGTTTGCATGTTATTTTGGAATCACAAAATCTTTTCCTCACAAATAAGCACACGCTACCACTTAACTTATCTGCAAAATAGGAGCATATTTCTCCTATGAATAGTATCAAATGGCCCTTACTTTTAGCAAGAAAATAACGTAAATTCATGTGCAGATCCCATAAAATATTAATGTGAAGCATACATATGGTTGTTGTCGGAGACACTATATATATATATATATATATATTTAAGCGCGTATTGTTTGTAGACTGTTTAAAACGATAGTTTCTCCACTATCGGTCAATTGTCTTTATTGTTGGTAATCTTTGCAATATTTTTCCCCTCGAACCAGATGAAATGGGTGGTAAGCTTTCCTTTCCTTTAAAATAAACCAAATTTGTACTACTAATTTACTTTCAAATGACAGAAGATGCACCACTTAATTCACACACTATATATAATATTGTAGTAAATTCAAATTAATAATTTATTCAAGCTAACAACATATCATAGTAGTGGTAACGACACGACCTTTTTATAATCACTTTGTTAATAACCATTTATTTATCAAGCTGGTCTTCAAAATACATTAATATATTAGCAGGTGACAGCTAAGATTCACAGCGATGGGTCATTTCTATTTCCTCATATATATATATATATATATAGTCAAAGACTTTAGAGAAAGATCGAAAACATGGAGGGACAATGTTGGATTTGTTTGACAAATAATTGTGTGAATAAAAATTGAATCCAAATACAAACAGCATGCAGTTTCTCAGATTTCGTTGACTTTGGCGTCCATTATATTAACGTATATGATCATGTGATGAGACCAGAAAGACGATAAGAGTGGATATACTGGCATATATATATATACTAGAAATAATGCACGTGCGTTGCACGTGAGAAACATATGTTGAAGTAATTAAAATTTGAAATAAAATTAGTTAACTCAACAAAAAAACAATGATAATAGTATTGTAAATTTTGACAATTCGTGTTAATTAGCATATGTAACTAATTTGGAAAAAACATATTTTTTTAATTTTAAAAAAAGATTTGGACTACTAAAATTTTTATCATATCTTTTTTATCATATTGTTTTCTTTTGTTATTTGTCATATTCTCTCAATAATGTATATATTTTATTATAATATTCAATTATTAGAATCTTTTTTGACAATCAACGATATGCAATTTTTTATTTACAATGTTGTTTGATTATTATTCTCTTTCATGTAAATTGACAACAATTTCTACTGGATGTTTTTACTTTCCTAGTCACTTTTAATTTATTAGACACTTATACTTGATAACATATAANAGCATGCCTCGCGAATGAGGATGAAGACTTAGTCTCATAAGTACATCGATGAAGAATCTTCAATTATGACGGGGGAGGAGATAGGACGGGTTTTAGATTCAAGGACGAGACTAGCTCACTCCATTGTCATCCCTACACCTGATCCATCTTATCATCTTACTACCAAAAAAAATTATTTGATATATAATATTGATTTTGGTAAATTTATAGTATATATATTTTTTATTAAATTAAATATAAAAACCCGTTCGAAAAGCGTCGAAGAAAGGTAGCGTATCAAATCTTGAAAAAGTCCCTTCTCGAATTCAAGCTCTGCACAGAAGGGGAAAATCCAGTCCAGATCTGTAGGAATCGCGATCTGGCGAAATGTTCCTGTTGGACTGGTTTTACGGCGTGTTGGCATCCCTAGGATTATTGCAAAAGGAGGCCAAGATCTTGTTTCTTGGCCTCGATAATGCCGGCAAAACCACCCTTCTCCACATGCTCAAGGACGAAGTATCTCTATTATGATTACAATGATTATTTAATTTATCTTGTTTCTTTATGCTTAGTAATTGGATTCGGTGATTGATTGATGCAGAGATTAGTTCAGCATCAGCCGACCCAATATCCGACATCGGAAGAGCTGAGTATTGGGAAGATAAAGTTCAAGGCTTTTGATTTGGGAGGGCATCAGATCGCCCGTAGAGTTTGGAAGGATTACTATGCCAAGGTAGGTTAAATTTGTTGTATGCTGTAGTTTTGTGGTGATTTCATATTTTGTGCTTGTGAAGTTTAATGAAATTGTGACTTTTAGGGGAAGCCTTGAATTTAAGTGTATACATAGATGAATTGATCTAGGCAGGGGAAGAACTAGAAATTTAACTTGGAAGGGAGGTGAGGGAAGATGAGGTGTAGCGACTGTGTATTTTTGATGACTCTCATACACCTGCATTTGTGTTTGTCCCCACCTTGCGTTTGGCTTGTCCAGCTTTTGCTAATGTTTCCAGTGATCTATGCGATTCCGTGGTGCACAATTGGTTGGTAATCGTTTGTGGAGTGGTATTTTACTATTTTTACTTCATAGGTTTGAGTGTTGGGTATTCTTTTTTTTAGACCTGTAGTTGTAGTGTTAGCATTTTTGGCTGAAAGATGTAAGGTGATATAGCTCCTGGAATTGGTCGCATTTATTCTCTCGTCTGTTTGTATTCCAGCAAATATTATTGCATGCTTGAACTGTTATTGGGGTTGGCTGCAATTTTGATTTTCTTGTTTGGCTGTATCTGTGTGATATTTTTCATTTTATCTATGCACCGTGACATGTTTTTGGTAACAGCAAGCGTCACATCCAAATGGTTATTAACTTGTACGACCACATAGTTTTGGGTTAGCCAACTCTTGCATCCACCAATTCTTTTTCCCTGAGTTATTATCCAACACTTTCCTGTATATATACGAGTGCATTTCAATAAATGTGTCTCTGGTGTATGAATGTCAATGAAGTGACTCGTGATATGAGATAGAAACCTGAGGTCCACTAATATTGTTGTGTTTTTATAGTGTTGAATGCGAAGAACTGGTTTGGCTTCAAACGTTTGCTACCATTAAAGTTTCTAGCAAATTTCCCCATGTCTTTGTCACCGGGAGCATTTTGAAATATTGAAATTCTTTCCTTGATTTATTACAACAGGTTGATGCTGTAGTGTATCTGGTGGATGCTTATGACAAAGAACGTTTTGCAGAATCCAAAAAGGAATTAGACGCTCTTCTCTCTGATGAGTCCCTTGCCAGTGTCCCTTTTCTCATTTTGGGGAACAAGATCGACATACCATACGCTGCCTCAGAAGATGAGCTTCGATATCACCTTGGCCTTACTGGCATAACCACAGGAAAAGGGAAGGTAAATCTTGCGGATTCTAATGTGAGGCCATTGGAAGTTTTCATGTGCAGTATCGTGCGCAAAATGGGGTATGGTGACGGCTTCAAATGGGTATCTCAATACATAAAATAAGATAATTATCCGTAGGATGTCTTATAACTATTGTTTCGAGACCGATAAAGATATGATGATGACAAGGCGAGAAGAATCATTCATTTTATGTTTTTGTAGTTGATAAAACTATGTATGCTTGTGGTTTGCGTTTGTGATATGAAGGTGAAAATTTGATCGGTACCGCTGCTGTGCTACAAATAATTTAACTGGAGCAAAACATCTCGTGGCCTGGGCGTCGACCAAATTTATCAAGATCCCTGTCCGCCGCCGCCGATGACTAATGTTTTGCTTCATTATCCAGAAACCATGTCTCGTTTTCAATACAATGACAAAACATAGCATTAAGGCTATTGATATATAATTTTTTCACGGAATTTTTACGGCATGATTTATATGCTATTGGTCTAAAAAGCTTTTTAACATGATAATAATTAATAGCAAGTGTTTGCATGTTATTTTGGAATCACAAAATCTTTTCCTCACAAATAAGCACACGCTACCACTTAACTTATCTGCAAAATAGGAGCATATTTCTCCTATGAATAGTATCAAATGGCCCTTACTTTTAGCAAGAAAATAACGTAAATTCATGTGCAGATCCCATAAAATATTAATGTGAAGCATACATATGGTTGTTGTCGGAGACACTATATATATATATATATATATATTTAAGCGCGTATTGTTTGTAGACTGTTTAAAACGATAGTTTCTCCACTATCGGTCAATTGTCTTTATTGTTGGTAATCTTTGCAATATTTTTCCCCTCGAACCAGATGAAATGGGTGGTAAGCTTTCCTTTCCTTTAAAATAAACCAAATTTGTACTACTAATTTACTTTCAAATGACAGAAGATGCACCACTTAATTCACACACTATATATAATATTGTAGTAAATTCAAATTAATAATTTATTCAAGCTAACAACATATCATAGTAGTGGTAACGACACGACCTTTTTATAATCACTTTGTTAATAACCATTTATTTATCAAGCTGGTCTTCAAAATACATTAATATATTAGCAGGTGACAGCTAAGATTCACAGCGATGGGTCATTTCTATTTCCTCATATATATATATATATATATAGTCAAAGACTTTAGAGAAAGATCGAAAACATGGAGGGACAATGTTGGATTTGTTTGACAAATAATTGTGTGAATAAAAATTGAATCCAAATACAAACAGCATGCAGTTTCTCAGATTTCGTTGACTTTGGCGTCCATTATATTAACGTATATGATCATGTGATGAGACCAGAAAGACGATAAGAGTGGATATACTGGCATATATATATATATATATATATATCAGGCACAAAAATTTGAAACTTTGCATTCACATTTGGATCAAATGCCAAACACTTTCCATATATATACTCCACCAAGTCATCAATTTAAAAAAAAATTAATAATTATTTTTATTATAGATTTATTTGATAATCTATTATGAAACTTATTTTTAAAAAAACTATTAATTAATTTATGTAATGCATTTTGTTCTTGTACGTTATATGGAAATGATAGATAACAAGTTAAAAGATTGTCTAAAAGTGCAAGTTCTGTATGTATGTATATCTATCAACAATATCACTATCCCTAAGATAATTAACATTCTTAACTTCGAGATGGTGTTTGTCAAAAGGAGTTCATGCGTTTGCGCTACAGTAAAAATATACTCTGTATCGTGTAATAAATTAAATTATGTCAAATCTTTTTCTTCATCCATAATTTAATACATATCATAAATAAAATTTGTGATTTAGTCCTGTAAGTTCTATAATTTGTCCAAGTTTGATTTCATCCGCTAGATTGGATTTTTTTTTCCGACCCTTTAATGTTGCTTGAAACAACTAAATCCATTGAATATTGTTTATTGACACCGACACTCTCCTACTTGTTTTATTTGGTAATAATTAATTCTATATTATATTCATTAAAATCTAGCTAAGCAAAAATAACAACAAATTTTTTCCCCACATTTTAAATATTGAGTGATGTTTTGCTTTATTTCTCTTTTATTTTAACTTAGATTAATTTTAATCTGTATAGCATATGTTTTATTCGTAGATCACATAAACCATATATAAGAGGATCGATATCAAATAAATAATATTCGGCAAAAAAGGACAAAAAAGTCCAAGTTAGTGAATGAAAACCAAACTTCAACAAGTTACAAGACTAAAATTTAAAACATGTCAAATTACAGGACTAAATTAAAATTTTTTACATTTCAACCATATGACGAAAAAAATAGCTTGTTTGATTGATAGCATTGAAAGTATTCTATTTAACATAATAGTAAAGACCGTGTGTATCAGATAAATGTTATCTCGAATATTGTAGCACCTTGTAAAAATAAGTAGCGGAACAATATAACACACAAATAATTAAAGTAATACATAGATATTTATACACAAGTGAACACATTTATGCGATGTCTCATGACAAAATAATCAATAGAAAAGAAATCGAGTTTACAAAACTTACTAGTGAAGAAATAAAAAATTGTCTGTAAATTGTATTATAAAATATCAATAACAAAAATAACCAAAACAAAAGAATGCAAATCTAGGTAGCTAAAATTCGGAGCAACTAACCAATTCTCCAATAAACACTTTGTATGAGTTTTGTCTTCAAATGTCTCCAATATGTCACGAAAACACAGTAAACAACGATGCTTAGTCTTTGCGAGTTCATTAGAAAACTCTCTCGTATCTGGCTCGTCTCGCCTCTCTAGCACTTTCAACAATTGTGCATCAGTTATTCTTTAGTATATATAGATTTGTGTTGATTTTGATAGGCTTGAATAGATTCCTACAAAATAAAGAAAAATAGTCTTCCATTAGAAAAAAATTCTTTCAAATAATAAAGATCAAATCTAATGAAGAACATCAATGTCTAGACTTATATTGATCGGACAGTTGTTTATCAACGTCTCTAATGAATTCTTGAGACTCAAGAATCCCATAAATCAATGAGGGAAAATGTAGTTTTGAATATTTGAATCATCCCTTAGCAAATTGAAGCATTGTTTTGAAGAACAATTTCTCAAAATTAAAGGTACCTTGAGTACCAATGGAAAATTGAACTAAGACTTGTAGTCTTGTCATCACTGTAGAGTTTGTTAAAGGAGTCCAATTGCGTATTGCAATTTTGTGAAGAACATAGTAAAACGACGTCAAATTCACAGCAGACAAATGGTTTGGATGTGCTGGAAATCGATTGATCAAACCCCAGGTTAATACTGAAGTAACCTCATGAATGTCCAATTGGAGGCCTTCTTCTGCATCAGCAGGAGCAGGGTAGAGGTTGTTAATGATCACGAGATAGAACTCGTACTCTATCGCGAACAAAAAGTTTACCAAATTTACTTGACCATTCATCACCAACACCGGGTGAGAGATTGGTGTAGAACTCAAGAACACGCTTACAACAATATGACACCACTGTAAAAATTAGTCAAGAATAATCTGTGGAGTTTGAGAAAAGCCACCAGATTCTGCCTAGGAACTCTTTGTTGGCATTCACAGACCACTGAGCCAGAGATTTTGCAGTGTAGGACTTAGTTGAAAAGGCTTTGCTCAAATCATAGTGTTTGTCCGGAATGTCATCAAAATCAGCTGCAACTTCGTCATTGTCAGCTTCATTATCAAACTATCATCAAATTCTTCATCGGTAAATGTGGAAGATGATCTGCTGGAAGGCTCAGGCATGTTTTCTGCAAATTCCTGTTGCATCTATGCATCAGGTTCATCTTCAGAGACTTCAAGAGCAGATACGGAGACAGTGCCCTTGTCTTTCTTCAAATGTTTAGAAATTGAGCAAGAGAGACCTCGTCCTTATTAGAAAAAGTTGGTTCCTTGGAACCAGACTGTGCAATAGTAGTTTGAGGAACATGGTGTTCATCACCCGAAGAACTGCTGACTTCGGGTGATGAACACCATGTTCAGTAGTTGGTGTGAACTTCTCGCGGGCCACCAACTCATAAAAAACATCGTTTGAATCATCACCAGACGTGTATACTAGGTCAGCCAGTGACAGTCTCCTAGATGTTTTGCCCTTGTGACTAAATTTCTTGGACGGAGTGAAATCAGGATTATATACTTGTTGCTTTGAATGGCAGACATGAGGTGGTGGAAGAAACACCTGGTTCATTACAGAAAATCAGGCATATTTTCAACATCAATCTCATTCTTGGTTTCACCTAAGAATGGTTTCGAAATGCTGTTGTAATGCTCTCGAAAATAGTTGTTGTAAGGCTTCAAAATGCTGGTTGAACTCTCGAGACTTGGGACCGCAACCGAGTTCGAAATAGAAAGAAATTATCAGAATTCAAACTTTGAAAGAACACTATGGGAGCTTCAAAATTTGGATAGAAATCCGCCTCGAAAGGACGTTGCAATGGCTCAATTTTTGGACAGAAGATTGGTTACAGTATGGATTCGAATATGGGCAGAAATGGAATTAAAAAACCGGTATAGGTATCAGGATGAATTTCGAGATTTTTGGGCAGCACCTAAACTTGACAATTCTGAGCTTTTGTGATCAGTTTGTGGTGTGATTTCCTCATCAACTTAGTTTGTGTTTATATGGAGTTTGGATCAGCTGAATGGTCAAGGTCATTTACTCATCTTTAAAGCCATATTCATTCTTCCATTGAGCTGTTACAATTCTTCAGATTTAATGGGATGTTAATCTCAGTTTTAATGGCAATTAATAGCTGCTATTGGTGTCAAATGACTATAATTCTTCCTTAATTGTGTAGTTACCATACCATTGAACTGATTATCTTTTCTCACTTTTTGAAATTTTGAAATTAAGAGCTTACATGCAATGCATTCGATTTTCACACACCCGAGTTTGCTTACGCTTTTGACAAGCTCCGCAAACATATGGTACCACTGAGGTATACCTTGTACAACATCATATTACTAATGTTCTTCAAGTTTTCATGCCCCAACTTTTGATGCCATAGATTAAGTTCACACACTTTTGTATGTTCTCATGTAAGTTCTCCTAATTGATAGCAATTATAATCTGTAGATCTTATACTTGTTATGACAAAAGTGTTAGCCTTTTAAAAAAATTCACAAGTATTTTTATCAAACTTAAAATACAAGTCATCATCACACAATTGACTAATAATTATTAATTTTGAATTAAGTCCATCAACATGAAGTACATTGTGAAGCTCGGGAAGTCCTTCTACATTCAGTGTTCATTTTCCAACCATCATTCTTTTTGCACCACCTCCTTAGGTAACTCTTCCATTCTTTTGTTCAACATAGTTTGTGATATATTCTCTTGAACCTGTCTTGTGGTTTGAGCTTTCATGATCAAAGTACCAGAAACCTGCAATATTATTTCTCAAAGAAGTATAAATAACATGACAATTACTTTTAGCCTTAGGTACCCAAACTTTCATCAATGAAGTTTGTTTGTTGGAGGTGTTGTGGTAGGTGTTATGGGATACTTTGGACAACATTCGATTAACTTTCCATTACGTGTAGTCTTGTCTCAACTTAAAACAATACATTTTGATATGACCAGGTTTGAGACAATAATGACAAATAAAGTGGTGTCTCTTTTGTTTCGGCTTCTAAGTGAAGACTTTCTTCTTTGGTGGGAAAACTTTGGCAGCAGGAGTGATTTTAAGTTTATTTGATGTGTTACTACTTTATCTTACAAATACATTTGGTTTGGATTATTCTCTAACTTCAAACACACTATTTTTGAAACATAGATCGTCCTCACCATCATTTCCCATCATCAATATAGAGTCAAACTTTGTTGTGCTTGTGTTAAACTTAGCAAGAGTTTTAGTTGTTCTTTCAAGTTCACCCTTGATCTTGCACAATTCCAAATTTATCTTGCTTAGGATTATTTCAAGTTTGGCCACAACACCTTCTAGCTCATTATTTTCCTTTGAGATCCATCCAAGACAGGTGGTCTTAGTGCGGCGTTGGCAAGTGACACGTCCATTGAATTTTACATGTTAAGAGTTGGCTCTGATACCAAGTGAAAGTATTATGTTTAACATAACTGTAAGAATTGTGTGTATCAGATAAGTGTTGTTTCAGATGTTGTAACACCATGTGATAACATCCAGAAAAATAATATAACATAAAGCTATTTATGCACAAGTGAACACACTTGTACGATGTCTCATGAAAAAATAATCACTAGAAAAGAAATCGAATTTGCAAAACCAATATTAACGAAGAAACAAAAAACTATTTTAACAAGTCAATTAAGTAAATTGTATTCTAAAATATTAATAATAAAAATAACCAAAACACACTGACACAAATCTATGTAGACGAAATTCGAAATAAAAAAAAACAATTCTTTAATCAACATTGTGTGTTGCAAAGCAATTGTAATTAATATTCAAGTAACTGTATGTATGGTAATGTGAAAATGGATAATATGGGGGAATATTTGGGAACCGAATTCACATCACTCAATTGTTTCCTTTCCTTGGATTCCGACATGTCTACAGACTGGGATCTCGTCAAATTCTTATTATTTTAAAAGCATACAACTATTTAAATGGAATTCCATGTTTTAATTAGGAATCTTGTGATCTCATGCGTCACCAGGATCATGGTTATTTAACTCCCACATGACGACCCTTTTAATAATTTCAATATTTCATAACGATTAAATACAGAAGAAAATTATAATTTAATTTTATTTATTTGTCTTTTTATTATTTTGATGATCTATATTGTCAAATTTATTAATTTTAGTTCATTTTCTGACGTAACGACAGTTAGAAGTTGACTTGACGTTGAAATAATGTTGTTGTCTGCAGTGTTACATAAGCACTCCCTCAGAAAAAAATATAAAAAATTCCAAAAATAGAAATATACAAAACTAAAGGTCAAAACTTGAAAATATAGATGACAGAAATAACAAATAAGGAAATAAACATATCAAAATTATATTTTCCCTAAAACATTACATTGATCTCTTAGACATATCTTGTAAAAAAACCATGCCCATATAAATACTTCTAACGGCATGGGTGGAGCACCATTTTTGTTCATGTTTTTTATGCATTAAATTTAGTCAAATTTGTCAATAGTTCTGTAACCTGATTTTAAAAATAAAAAGGATAGTCATCTCAATCCATAAAAAAAGACAGAACTTAGAAATTCCAACACTGGTAGAAGCAAAAACATGGCTATGCCAATCTGATCATATATAGGAGGTCATTGGAAGATTCTAAATTTGAGATGATTCCAAATTTTTTGTTTTACCATTAAATTGTTGTATTAATGTTGGTCCTTCTAAAAATAATAAAATAAACGAGATGTGCGTCATTGGTCTAGTTAGTTCATCTAATATTTCTCAGTACAATTTAATTTATTATTTAGTTTTTTTGGTAAAATAAGAAAAAATAGACGAGTCCCCATTCAGTTGACTTAGTTCTTGGTCGAGAATTGGGGACATGTAATAAATTTTATGTTTGGTTGGTTTTCCGATAACTTGCAAAAAAATAATAATTAGAATTATGATGCAAAAAATGAGTGGTTACAAAGGGATGGATGAAAATATCGACATTGGAAGAACGGCAAATTGCTCAAAAATCTTAAAAACAAAAAAAATTTGTTATCAGTCTTTATGTCAAGAAAAATGTGTTTGAACTATTTGAGCTTAAGTGTTTTTTTTTTTTTAATAAAAATCGATACAAAAAATTAAAAATATGATATTTGAGTATCAATTGTTTCAGATATGATATTATATGATTTTTGAGTAATAAGTGTTCTATATCAATATGAAAGAAGACAAAGACAAGAATGTGCTTGCTAAACTCATTTATCCATCCTTCATTCCTAATTGTATATTATTGTAATACTCAATCAAATCACATAATTTTGGGGTATATTAATTAACATATATTGTAGCTAGTACTGATGATGAATTAATTATGGGATTAGGAGTGATTGGGTGTGGGAGCTTCGAAAGGAAAAATGTGAAGTTCATACTATTTTCGAGCTTAGAAAAGTGATTTAGCTAATACAATTTATTGTTAATGAGCTTGCAACAGTATTTGTGTGGATAGAAATGTAAGGCATAAGAGACGATCACCGAAATGAATCTGATGCCAGCCAGCCAGCCAGCCAGCGTATCAAAGCTGGCATTCTTTTTTGTTTAAAGGTTTCTTGCATTATACATTTTGACATGATACCCTCTCTGTCTCGCTTCTCTCATATGTTAAAAATCCGACACAGAGAATGAAAATTGCTGTTAGCAATGGCTGCATCTAAACACTGCTGGTGGCTCACTAATAAAAGGGTACTCCTCCTTTTGTTTCACTTCTTCTTTATTTTGGGTCATCATATCATATTTATGATGTATAACGCAGGTCGTCCATACATATGTGAAGGAAGCGAAAATGTTGATCGCCACTCAAGACCATCGAGAGATTGTTGCCGCATTGGGTCTTCTGGATGCCGCGCTCGCCGTCTCACCGCGGGCGGAGCCGGTGCTTGAGCTCAAGGCCCGCTGTCTGTTGCACCTCCGGAGGTTTAAGGAGGTGGGGGATATGCTGCAGGATTATATTCCGAGCTTGAAAATGCTTGTATCCGACGATGCGTCATCGTCAGCTTCGTCCGATAATTCTTCCTCTCAGGCGAGGGAGCAGGTCAAGCTTCTTCCCTCCTCCGGTGATGACTCCGTCGACCGCGAAGAGGCGGCGCCTTTCAAATGCTTTTCTGTTTGGGATTTGAAAAGGAAGGTGATGGCTGGATTATGTAAAAACGCGGAGAAAGAAGCGCAATGGAGGTAATTTTGGATCGTCGACCACTTTTTTTTTCTTGTATGTTCATTGTAAGCTCAAATTGTTCAACGAACTGCCATTTCATCAAACAGGTACTCGGTTTTAGGCCAAGCATGTTGCCACTTGGGGTTGATGGAAGATGCGATAGTGCTACTCCAGTCGGGAAAGCGCATAGCTACCGCCGCTTTCCGCCGCGAAAGCATTTCTCTGTCGGAAGACAGTTTTTCTTCTAGCAAATTTCCGCTCTCTAGCGACAATTTTACAGAATGCCAGCAAGAAGCACCTCCAAAGACCGAGTCCGAGACAATTTCACAGCTTCTCTGCCATACTAAACTCCTCGTCCGTCGCAAAACAGCTGCCATCGCTTCCCTTGATGCTGGTCTTTACTCCGAAGCGATCCGACATTTTTCCAAAATCTTAGACGGCCGTCGCGGAGCCCCACAAGGATTTTTATCCGAGTGTTATGTGCACCGAGCTTCAGCTTATCAATCAGTTGGTCGATTAGCTGAGGCTATAGCTGATTGCAACCGGGCTTTAGCGTTGGACACTTGTTGCATCGAGGCTCTTACGATAAGAGCCACCGTATACGAAACTATTATGTGTTTGCCAGATAGTCTTCACGATCTGGAGCATTTAAAACTCCTTTATAACTCAATCTTGCGGGATAGGAAACTGCTGGGCCCTGTTTGGAAGCGCCAAAACGTTCAGTACAGGGAAATTCCAGCGAAACTATGTTCATTGGCATCCAAAATGCAGCAATTGAAGCAAAGGGTTGCGGCCGGTGAAACTCGGAATGTAGATTACTATTCGCTCATCGGATTAAAAAGGGGATGCTCGAGATCAGAATTAGAAAGAGGACATTTGTTGTTGACCCTGAAACACAGGCCTGATAAGTCCCTGAGTTTCGTGGACAGGTGCGAGTTCGCTGATGAGAAGAACATGGATTCAGTTCGAGAGCGTGCAAAAACGTCAGCCTTAATGCTGTATAGATTGATACAAAAGGGGTACACGAGTGTGATGGCATCAATATTGGAAGAAGCTGCGGCAGAGAAACAAAGAAAGAAGGTTGTTGCTGTGTTGCAGGCCGTGGCAATTCAAGTTCAACAGGCACACGAGCAACCCTCCGCCGGCAAAATCGAGCTAATTACCGATGTTTTGTCCAATGGACACAACGGCAGCAGCACAACAATGGAGAAAAAGTCCACCAACACAACACCTCCCCAATCTGTTTTTCAAGGAGTTTTCTGCAGGGACATAGGTGTTGTTGGGAACTTGATTTCTCAGGCAGGATTTAACCGTCCCATTTCAGTGAAATACGAAGCTTTGAGCTGCTAATTGATGGTTGTTTTGGGATGGACTCATCGAAAGAAACTGGCGGGAGTTTGTGATAAATGGTGGCGTTACAAATCTCCCCCACTTGGAGTTCATCCACGGGATAGTCACTATGGGTTTTCACGTGAAAAATTTTGTTACCACCATTAATTACTTGCGCTACTTCCTTGTTTGTTTAAGGTGTCTGTACAGATTTGGTTTTAATTGCAGAACTCTTGTTTGCTTTGGAATTCTTCAATGAAGATGAAATATAATAATAATTACAATCTCAAAATTGGTTGGTTGCCATTTTGTTGCAGTTTAATTCGTAATAATTCATTGCAACTGGGACGGAAGTAAATGCATTCATGGAGAAAGCATGGGGAGATGGGGTTGGGTTAAGGCTCATGCCAAATTTATCCAAACAACTAACTTTTCTCATTGAAAGATCTTTTCAGAGTATTCGATGCATCCCGTGGAGTTGTGTGTCTTAACAAAAATACCACAGGCTAGACTCAATACATGCTATTTGCCGCAAGTTCGTGTGGCCAACTAAACGTCCACCTATTGCTTGGAACACATTGTGTAAACCACTATCGGAGGGAGGAATGGGTCTAAAGAATCTGAAAGCTTGGAACCGTGCGCTGATAGCGAAAAGCTTATGGAAGATTCACGTGGGGAATGAGAACTTATGGATTAGGTGGGTAAATCACAACTATAGTTGCTTTGGAGGGGTTTGGAAATGGAGAAGGCACAAGGATGCCTCACCATTAATTAAGCAAATTCTTGACATTAGAGATGAATTGATTGGAAGACTTGGCTCTGAGGAAGCTGCTTCATTGTGCTTACAGAAATGGTTTGGTAATAAGGAGGGTATCGCTCATGCATATCAGTTCTTCGTTGGAACGACAGGAAATTGGCCTTGGAAACCTCTACTGTCTAGGACATTCATACTACCCAAGCATCGGTTCATACTTTGGTTATTTGCACACCGTAAACTCATGACTCGAGACAGACTAGAATTTATCAATGATCGGAGATGTGTCTTGTGCGAACTTAAAGATGAAACTGTTGATAATTTGTTCTTCGATTGCAGTGTTACAAATCCCATTCGGAAGAGTGTTCGTCATTGGCTTGATATGAAGAAAATAATGAGATCTCCGACAGCTATATTGCGAGCTTTCAGAAGGCAGTATAGAGGTACCTCGATGTTGACAAGAATGAGAATAACAGCACTGGCTGCAAAAGTGTACCACGTTTGGAATATGCGAAATAGAGTAATGTTTGACCAAGAAAAATTCAGCTGTTAAGATATCCTAATGAAGATTAAGATTCACACGTATCGGTCCATTCCTGAAGCAATTGAAGTAGCAACCAAGTACACGTGATTATTGTGGCATTTGATTTGTATTTTCGTATTATGATGTTTCTTGGTTTTTGATTTTCTTTGGGGATGCCCAATGTATTTGTAACATTAACTTTTTACCCATTTTAATGAAATGAGTTTCATAAAAAAAAAAAAAATACCACAGGCTATGCTTGTAATATAAAACTCTTTAAAATACACTTTATTTCTCTTTAGACTCTGAGCCTAATTAGCATAAATCCAAATAACAATAAATGTTGTTCTGAATCATATGAAATTATAAACTCACGATTAAATGTATCACTGAATCATTAAGTGTCACACATGTATTGGATTCTGTGTTCCGGTTGAGATAGTCGAATTCAAGGAGTTAAATTTGACTACTTTAGTTTGTTGGAGCCACTGTACATCAAGAAAATGGGCCAATTAAAAAAGTAGGAGTGAGAGAGAAAATATTTAAAAAACAAGGACTCTGACTTTTTTTTTAAGAAACAAGGAGTTGACTTTTGATTATTATATTAACTTCAATTAAACTCTTTAACTTAATTACTTCTCTTTTTTTTTTCTTCTCGATCGACACACATATTTCCCCAATTAAAATTTACGAGTCATCTATCATTTTTTCCCCAAATCGGGATCTGTCGACCCAAAATCAATTTAGTCGACCAAAAATCTATTTTGAGAAACAATAAGAGTCCACCCAGAAGAATTGGTCGACCAAAATTAAGTTGGTCGACTAAGTATTATGGGTCGACCAAGATTAATTTTCTTGGTCGACCAAGAATTCTTGTTGGTCGACCAAGATGAATTCTTGGTCGACCAAACAAAGAAGAAATTCTTCTTGGTCAACTAATTTTGGTTGACCAAGAAGAATGATAGGATCGATTAACGTATCAGGAGTGTTTAGAAAGGGGGTTGAATAAACACTCACAATTAAAATGAATCTTTTCGAATTTTGAATTCAGTTTGGTGACAAACTGTTTCTCGGAATCTTGTTGGTCAATGACAATCAGTTAAACTAAGAGTAGTTGCGGAAAATAACTGACTGAAAGATATAATACAAAACTGAAATAAAGTACGCAAGGATTGTTTCTGGATGTTCGGAGATTTCAATCACTCCTACGTCACCCCTTCTATATCAAGGATAGGATTTCCACTAAAAGACTTTGATCGAATACAAGACTTGTACTGACCCACTTCAGTTTGGACTTAACACTGCCAAAACTGAAACTCTTAGCATATAACAGCTTTTATCAGTTCGTGACTGATCTTAGCACAACTGATATATTCTTGATTGAATTACAAAGTGCTAACACGCTCAAAGTGTAGCTTTAGATGCTACTGATATATCTGATATGCGTGAGCTGTGAATTGTGATTTTAGCAGCGTAACAGCAAGCTTCACTAATGCGTTGATGGTTCTTCTTCTCAGCTGCTTTGTTCACTTCTTTATATGCTTCCTTTCCAACGGTAACTTGAGATGAATTTGAATCTTTTTATCCGTTGATTTTTTACTTGATTATTCCTTGGATAGTGTTTCCTTCATTTATTGTGATGCGGCGTCTTAACTGCTTTCGCCGAAATGCGTTGTTATAAGCTGTATTTATTTAAGTGCGGCGTTGCAATCTTCTATGTCTCTTTGTCGGTTGATCGTTCTTTCACGAGACATGTTCAGTTGAAGGAAGCATACGGCTGAATATATCAATTGATCGGTTGCCAACTGATCAGTCAGCTGTCTTCGAGAATTCAATTGAGTTCAACAGATCAGTTGGTTTTCTTCGAAAGTTCAGTTCAGCTGGGTTCGGTTGCCTTAGATAATATGCGCGATACTCTTCAGTTAGGCAAGCTGTATAGATCGAATATTTGATCACTTAGTTCCAATAAATAATCGGTTTGTCAAACATCCGAAATTAAGTTTCCACAATTTCCCCCTTTTTGGTGTTTGACAGAACTAAGCAACTAATAACTGATCAATGAAGCTTATATGATCTTCAAGTTCGTTGTAGATAAAATAATCAACTGTTGATCTGAATGAAATAATCTGTAGCTACATTGTATCAAATCTATTGAGCTGATCTCCATTGAACTGCTGATCTGATGTAGCTACATTGTATCAAATCTATTGAGCTGATCTCCATTGAACTGCTGATCTGATGATCTATTCCCCATTTTTGTCAAACGCTTCCATTCTGACAGATAATCTTTTAACATCAGTTGAAAGAATCTTGACAGAAGTGGCTACGTCTGCGACTGCATTGAGCACAGTGGTTTGCATGAAGTCTATCTTTCTTCATATGAGTGTCTCCACCGCATCAACTCTTTTGCTGATAGTGTCTTGAGTCGCTGAGAGACTTTCTGCTATACCTCTATTCTTTTTTATTTCAGCAATTGCAAAGGAAAGAGAGGTCACGGTAGCTTGAACTGCCTTCAGTTTCTCTGAGTTAAATACTTCTGCATGTTCCAGTTTCAGAGAATGGGCGAGTTGAGTATGCTGAATGTTAGAGATGACAGAGAGAATTTTATGCATATTATTCTGAATATCTTGAATTTCTTCAAGAACTAATTCAAGATCATTAGATGAATGAGGTGGTGAATGTCCAGAAGTTCCAGGTGCTTGTCCTTCGGAGACTGGATCAAAGACCACTAAGGTCCTGTCAGTTATAACTGTCTCTGCAATGGTCTGTTCTGGAACAATTATTTCAGCAACTCCAATTTGATCTGGGGGATGAGAAGATAGATCCTGAGTAGCAACTGAATTGTCCGGCTGAATAGGCAAATTTGTGGTATCTTCAGTCGGAGCATCAAGAACTGGTGCTTCTGCTGGAGATTCAGCTGAAACGAGGACTGGCTCGTCAATTGGAATATTTTCAGAATATAGCAACTAAGCCTCCACATTTCAGTAGTTTCTTGACCAGGTGACTGAGCTGGCACATCAGTAGGCTGAACAAGCTCTTCAGGTAAGACGGGATCCTCTAGAACTGCTCGATCAGTTGAGTGATCAACTGAGACAAAAACAAGTTACTCTGTTTGAGATTCTTGAATCACTGACCGAATAATTTCATCAATATTGGCGAGTGTCAAGTCAGCTTCTGAGTACATTTGAAGATCATCAGCAGTAGGTTTAGGCACATTCTGAACTGGCTCGTCAGTTGTAGCAGCTTGTTCAGGAGATGGTTCACGGTGCCGAGAAGGTGAATCAGCTTCTTCATCTTCTGAAGTGCCTTCATGAATAACAAGTTCCTGATCCGTCTCCCAAAATTTTATTTGGGATTGCAGAGTTAATAGATCAGTTTCTAGCTGAGTGATCACAGCTCGATCATTGTATGAAGTTGGACTTGTGGGAATATAGTTGGCTTTCAATTTTTCGATCAGTTGGTCCAACTTTTTAGCTCGGACTTGATCAAAGAAGTAGTTCTTGCGCTCCAAGGCCTGAGTTATTGTTGCAGTCTTGACCACTCTCAGAACAGTTGTCTCCAATTTGATAAATGTGTTCAGCTTGGACTTCTTCTTCAGCCGCTTGGCAAAAGTATGTGTTCTAAATTTCGTCCAAGCTTAAAAAATGTTCATTTTTGATGCACCAAAGGCATTGACCTATTCCCATATGAGGTCAATATGAGTTTGAATAGCATTTGAGGGCCTTGGTTCTTTGATCATCTTGCCCTTTCCTTTCTCCTCAGTAAGAATATGTGGAATGTTTAGTCCAGAGTGAGTAGAGTCCACTCTTTCCTGAATAACAATTCCCTTAGATTGAGCAGGAGCAAGAATTGAAGGTCGTTTGATTTGAGTCAAGGGAGCTGAAGCTTTTGCTGATTTTTTTCTCCTTATCAGCAGGAATTTCTGTCAAGGGAACAGCCTGAATAGGCTGTTGAGTATCTGATGTCTTTGGTTTATCAGGAACAGCTGTCAGCGAAGCCACTGGCTTTGTTTTCTAAGTCCTTTGCTTCTTGGTGATCAGCTGAAAAGGTGTTTCCTCAGAATCTGATCCACTGACAATCAATTTCCTCTTGGTAGATTTCAGTTGGGCCTGAGACCTAGCCTTTTTAACTGATTTGGGAGCAGCCTGCTGCGTCCCAATCTCTTTCTTGATCTTCACGAATTGATCAGGAGACAGTTCCAGTTTGGTTTTTGGTGTCAATATGTTCTTGGCAGAGAATACCTTAAACTTGGATAGATTTTCAGCATTGTCAGCCAATAAACCTTTTGTTTTCAGTAGATAACTGATTTGAACTGCATAACCTATGGACTGCTTGGTAGATTGAAGCATATTTCGCAAAATACTGAAAATAATATGCCTCTAGTTCATTTTCTTCTATGCCATTATCACGGTTATGGCTTGAAATTTTTCAAGAGTAAGGGCTGCAAATGAACCAGCCTTAGCCAGAATGCCCTTAGCAACAATATCAGCCATCAATTGAATTTCTAGCTTCAGTTCTTTCTTAGGATCGGAGACTTTGATTTTACGTCCATCAGCAGATAACAGAGATTGCATTTCTTCAATATCAGCAGTTTGTACCTCAGAGAAGCTGATAAATCATTCAGTTGGTAGAGAGAAGATTTCTCCGAAAGTTTCTTCAGATATGATCATAAGCTGATTATTGATAGTAATAGAGATATTTCCATCAATAGTAACGAACCCCTTCATATAGAATTCATTTACTTCCTTGGGGTAGATCTCCTGCGAAGATTGTCTCAAAAACATCCTGAGACCAGCCGATTCAATCTTCAGAAAAACATTCTTAACATCAGCTTCTTGAACTGATAAAACTGAGTCAAAATCAATAGCCATAGCGTTCAACATGTGAGCTGGGATTTGATTCTCCATTTCAAAAAGTAAACTGATCTGAAATTCGTAAAAGATAAGCTTTGGAATTAGTATGCTCTTAGGAACTGATTGTATGCGTAAGACAGAAAACTGAATTGAGGCGGGCATAGTACATTTGTTCGTGACTGTTCAAATTCGGGACACGTGCCAGTCCAAAAAAAAATTTGAATGAAAATATGTGTACGTGTGCTGTAAGCGTGTGTGCAAAAAGTGAGTGGTTTTAAAATAGGCCACGTTATGAAACTGCAGTCACTTCAGTTGATTTGGAATATAATAAGTTTTTTTTTTTAATTTGTTAACTTATGTGAGAAGATTTGTAAAACATCCAACTGAACAATCAGTTGGGAAACTGATTCATTTCAGTTGAGTATTCACAAACAATTGTCCTCTCAGTTAACATTTTCAAAAACTGATATTCCTCCTTAATTGGTGCATAGAATAATTAAAATGATATAAAATAAATTTAAGGGTCAGAAAGATTATCGTTTGCTGGAACGTTGACGGCCCTTCAGCTTCCATGATATTCGGCTATAAATAGAAGTAACACAGTTAGTTTCAGTCATATTGGTGAAAATATTTAAGACAAAAAGAATGGCAGATACGAGTAGCTCGAGTGCTTCGCCATTTTCTCTGGAGACCAGGAAGGCTGCTATAGAAGATGAGGTCTTTTATGAGAGTCTTCATTACTGGGAAAAGTTACAGAAGCTTGAGTTTCTGTATAATACTGGAGAGGCTACCAATCCTGAACTGATGGCAGAGTTGAACAAATTGCGGGAGCACTTGAACATAGCTGTGTGGGTGGACGTCTTTAAGGATGGTAATATCTATCAGCTAATGCTTCGAAAGGAACTGAAAATCCTTAAGCGCATAGCTGGTTCTCATAGCTTTGTCAAGACATCTTCCGCACCTTTATCCGCTTGGTTGAAAATGTGGATAATTGTTGTAGAGGAAAAATATGATGATGTAATCCGTGCAAAAGTTTATGATTGAATGAAGTATTTATTAGCTTAACTTTGTTTTTCTCTTTCCTGCAATTGATAAACTTCATCAGTTGTTATATATATATGAATTGCGAACTTTAAACAGATGAACTGATGAAAGACTATCTTTTATCAGTTGACTATGAACTGAAATCAGTTAAGCATTAAGTAATAAATAACAAACTGATATCAGTTGATAATGAACAACTGATAATTAAGAAGCTTGGGTAAATGAGAAAAACGCTTTGGTTGACTCGAGACTCTTTAGCTTCTTCAACATATAATGTCATCTGTCTATAAGAAAGACGAAAGAGATACAATGTGAGATAATATCATTTTCAGTTTATTGTTGTGTCCTTATTTTCTGCAGACAATTTCATTAGTAAAGTAGCATTAACAATTTTCTTATGATAAATCAATTAAACCAAGAATATTGCGTAAGTAAGAAAACTTAGTCTCGGGTAATGGTTTGATGAAGATGTCAGCTGCTTGTTGCTCAGTTGATATATACTCCAGTCGAATGTCCTTCTTCAAAGCATGATCTCTAATGAAGTGGTGTCTGACATCTATATGCTTTGTCCTTGAGTGAAGAACTGGATTATAGGTAATGGCAATTGTGCTTGTATTGTCACAAAATATAGGCGATTCATTTGTAATTACTCCATAATCTCTCAGTTGTTGCTGGATCCAGATCAGTTGTGCACAGCAACTACCAGCAGCTAGATATTCTGCTTCAGTTGTTGAGGTAGCTATAGATGTCTGCTTCTTGCTGAACCAAGAAATCAGTCGGTCTCCAAGAAACTGACATGATCCACTTGTGCTTTTACGATCTAGCTTACATCCTGCATAATCTGCATCTGAATATCCAACTAAATTGAAAGAAGAATCTTTAGGATACCATAATCCGACATTTTGTGTGCCCTTAAGATATTTCAAAATTCTTTTGGCAGCTGAGAAATGTGATTGCTTAGGATTTGCTTGAAATCTGGCACACATACAAACTGCAAAAACAATATCAGGACGACTAGCAGTTAGGTATAATAATGAACCTATTAAACCTCGGTACAGCGTCGCCTCAACTGATATTCCCCCTTGATCAGTGTCCATTTTAACTGATGAGCTCATGGGAGTGGTTGCAGCTGAACATGATTCCATTCCAAATTTCTTTAGCAATTCCTTTGTATATTTAGTCTGACTGATGAATATACCAGTCTCCAGTTGCTTCACTTGCAGTCCAAGAAAGAATGTCAGTTCACCCATCATGCTCATTTCAAACTTGTCCTGCATTAACTTAGCAAACTTTTCGCACAATTTGGGTTTAGTTGACCCAAATATAATGTCATCAACATAAATTTGAACAAGTAAGATATGATTATTTTTAGAAAATTTAAACAAAGTCTTATCAACTGATCCTACGGAAAAATCATGATCAGTTAGAAATTTTGAAAGGGTTTCATACCAAGCTCTGGGAGCTTGTTTAAGACCATACAGGGCTTTGTTCAAATGATAAACATAATCAGGTAAACTATGATTTACAAAACCTGGAGGTTGTTCAACATATACTTCTTCCTGCAGCTGACCATTTAAGAAAGCACTCTTCACATCCATCTGGTATACTTTGAAGTTCTTGTGTGATGCATAAGCAAGAAAGATTCTTATTGCCTCCAGTCTTGCAACTGGTGCATAAGTTTCATCATAGTCAATTCCTTCTTCTTGCCTATATCATTGTGCCACAAGTCTTGCTTTGTTGCGTACAACTGAGCCGTCTTCATTCAGTTTGTTCCTGTACACCCATTTTGTACCTATAATAGTTTTTGAAATTGGTCTTGGAACTAAGTTCCAGACATTGTTATGAGTGAACTGAATCAGCTCTTCTTGCATTGCATTTACCCAGTTAGGATTAGCAAGAGCTTCATCAGTTTTCTTCGGTTCTAGTTGTGAAACAAAATTTGAAAGGATAAATAAATTTAGCATTTGATTTCGAGTTCTTACTGGATCTGATGGATTTCCTATTACCAGTTCATGTGGGTGTGATTTTTTCCATCTGTACTCAATATTTGTTGTATCAGCAATTTCTGCAGTTGGTAACTGAACACAATTTTCAGTCTCAGTTGGTGCTTCGTCAACTTGTATTTGAGTGTTATCATTATGCTCTATCAACTGATCATCAGCAACGACTTTATGTACATCTGATTGGTCCAGTACTTCTGGTTCAGGTGTTTGAAGTCTGTTTTGATTGCTGTGACTTTCATTTTGCTCTCATCTTCCAAACTGATATATGTAAATCGATCAGCTAGCTCAACTTGATCAGTTGGCTTATCAGTTAGTTCAGATTCATCGAAATCAACATGAGCTGATTCTTCAACATTTAGGGTTTTCTTGTTGAAGACTCTATAGGCTATACTAACTGATGAGTATCCAAGAAATATTCCCTCTGCAGATTTAGCATCAAACGTTTTTAAATAATTTTTACCATTATCAAGAATAAAACATCTGCAGCCGAATATTTTGAAATAAGTAATTATACTTTTTCTTCCATGCCAGATTTCATATGGTGTTTTCATATGATTCTTATTAATCATTGATCTATTCTGAGTATAACACGCAGTGTTTACTGCCTCTGCCCAAAACCTTTGAGAAATACTTGAATCAGAAAGCATTGTTCTAGCAGTTTCTTTAAGGGTCCGATTTCTTCTCTCAGCTACACCATTTTGCTGAGGAGTTCTGGCTGCTGAGAGCTCATGCTTAATTCCAGCATTTTCTAGAAAATTTGAAAGAGTTTGATTGATGAATTCAATTCCTAGATCAGATCTGATTCGATTAATTTGAACTGATTTTTCATTTAAAAGTCTTTTGAAGAGCTTTATCAGTTGTGAAGCAGTATGATCCTTAGATTTGAGAAAAATAACCCAAGTAAATCTTGAAAAGTCATCTACGACCACCAAGGTGTATTTCATTCTCCCTAAGCTCATGACTGGTATAGGACCAAAAAGATCCATGCGCAACAGTTCTAAGCATCGGGATGAAGATTTACAACCCTTGTTTTTAAAAGAGGATCGTACTTGTTTATCATACTGACATGCTGAGCAAAGTTTTTCATTTGAAAAATCTATTTTGGGCAAACCAGTTACAAGTTCATGTTTACTCAGATAGGCAATGGTTTTAAAGTTTAAATGATTTAGTCTCTTATGCCACAACCAGTTTTTAAATGATTTGGAAGCAATAAAACAAACTGGTGCATAAGTTTGATCATTCCAACTGACTTTATATGTGTTTCCACAACGTTTGCCAGTTAGTATAATTTCATCAGTTGAAGTTTTGACTGAACATGAATTTTTGTCAAATTGTACTGAGAATCCATTGTCGCATAACTGACTGATACTAATCAAGTTATACTTCAGGTTTTCTACTAATAGAACATCTTTAAAAGTAAAGTTACCATGGATAAGCTTACCCTTACCCACAGTTCTACCTTTGGAATTGTCCCCGAAACTGATGTTTGGACCACTGTATTTGGTCAGTTGAGATAGCACACTTGCATCTCCAATCATGTGTCGCGAACATCCACTGTCCAAATACCATATTGAGTTCTTGTTTGTACTTGTTATCTGCAATCACACACATAATAAAACTTGGTACCCATACTTATTTGGGTCCTGAGCTGATTAGTCTCTTAGGAACCCACACTTGGATTAGTCTAACATACTTTCCAGTAGTTGTATTCCAAATTGTTTTTCTCGGCTTTTGTGTGCATGGTGTGTAGTGTACAGATGATACATTATGTATTTTAGGTTTATTCAACTGATTGTTTAGTCTGTATCTCTTCTGAACTGGCTTGCAGTTATAGTAATTGAAGTAGCTATTTGAATAGTTTTTGTGAAACCTCTTTGATGACTGACTTTGTGAATCAGTTGAGGATTTTTGACTATAACCAATCCCATATCTTCTAGCCTTGTTCATATTTACAGTAGGTTGCTCAATCAGCTTACTAGGCTCAATTTGTTCTTGTACTACTGCTGAGTTAACAAAGTGAATATATTTCCCTTTGTCTATTTTTAGCTTTGGTTGAGTGTCATTTGGACACATTTCTCCTTGAGTGTTGAACCCTAAACCAGTTTTATCAGAAACTGATTTTTGTGAATTCTGCATTTCATTTAGTGCAGTAGATGACTTGTTCCAAGATTGAATGAGCTCAGTCTGTTTTGAGTTTTCAAGAATCAACTTTTGGATTAATAACTGATCTTTGTTTCTTTCTGCTTTTAACTCAGCAATTTCCCTTTTCAGACTCAACCCGTCAACTGATTCATCAGTTTTGGTTTTATTGTCTGTGGGATCAGTTTGCTTTGCTTTGATTTTTTCGAATAATGATGCAAGCTTTTGATATTCATTTACCATATCATGTAGTGTTAGAATGAGTTCTTCTCGTGTAAAGTCAGTTGAGCTGAAATCAAATACCTGTTGACTAGATGATTCTTCTTCTGCATCATTAGCCATCAGGCACTTGTCTTCCTCATCATCACTAGAGCTGCATGAGCTTTCTGGTTCTGACTCCTCACTGTCAGTTTCTGCCCATTTAGATTTGCTTTCTTCGGCTAAGAGTACCTCATGTTTCTTTCTGAAGGACTTCTTATCATCCTTGGGTTTTCTTTTGTTCTCATATGATTTCTTTCTTCTATCAGTTGAGCCTTGACTGTCCTTCTTGGGTTTAGGACAGTCAGCAATGAAGTGACCTGATTTGCCACAATTGTAACAAGCATTTGTTTCATCTTTGGAGTTGTTTCTTTGGTATGACTTCTGAAAGTTTCATTGATTCTTTCTCATGAACCTTCCAAACTTTTTGATGAATAGTGACATAGCATCATTGCTTAACTGATCAGCAGATTTCTCAACTGAACTAGTTGGTTCTGTTCTGACAGCAGCTAGAGCAGTTGTGGCTGCTGGTGTGGATGGTTATCCTTATCTGGTTTGCAGTTCGAACTCATAAGCTTTAAGATCAGCAAATAGATCATGAAGTTCAATCTGGTTCAGGTCTTTGGATTCTCTCATTGCCATAGTTTTGACATCCCATTCTTTGGGAAGACCTCTCATTACCTTCAGTGCAACCTCTTTGTTTGTATACACTTTTCCAAGTGCATTTAACTCATTGATGATACTGCTTACTCTTTCATCATACTCGTGCATTGATTCTCCTGCTTTCATTTTGATATTATCAAACTTCTGAACTGCAACTGAAAGTTTATTTTCCTTGGTTTGATCATTTCCTTCACAAAGCTGGATCAGCTTTTCCCAAATTTCTTTGGCTGTCTTACACATCTTTATTTTGCTGAAAGTTATTTTGTCCAGCGTCTTGTACAGAATGTCTTTAGCCACATTATCAAGATTGGCTTTTCTTTTATCTTCAGTTGTCCATTCTTCTCTGGGCTTTTCTATTCTTTGTGGTGCCCCTTCTGTTATGGCAACTGCTGTATTAGTTTTCAGAATCTTCATGGGTCCATCAGTTATGACATACCACATGTCATCATCTTGTGCAGCTAAATGAGCCTGCATTCTGATTTTCCAATCATCAAATTCTTCTCTGGAGAACATAGGGATTTTGTTGAATGAAGTCATGCTAGCAAGTTTATAGATCAAAAGTATTCAAGAACAAGATTCAACTGCTCTGATACCACTTGATAGGATCGATTAACGTATCAAGAGTGTTTAGAAGGGGGGTTGAATAAACACTCACAATTAAAATGAATCTTTTCGAATTTTGAATTCAGTTTGGTGACAAACTGATTCTCGGAATCTTGTTGGTCAATGACAATCAGTTAAACTAAGAGTAGTTGCGGAAAATAACTGACTGAAAGATAGAATACAAAACTGAAATAAAGTACGCAAGGATTGTTTCTGGATGTTCGGAGATTTCAATCACTCCTACGTCACCCCTTCTATCTCAAGGATAGGATTTCCACTAAAAGACTTTGATCGAATACAAGACTTGTACTGACCCACTTCAGTTTGGACTTAACACTGCCAAAACTGAAACTCTTAGCATACAACAGCTTTTATCAGTTCGTGACTGATCTTAGCACAACTGATATATTCTTGATTGAATTACAAAGTGCTAACACGCTCAAAGTGTAGCTTTAGATGCTACTGATATATCTGATATACGTGAGCTGTGAATTGTGATTTTAGCAGCGTAACAGCAAGCTTCAATAATGCGTTGATGGTTTTTCTTCTCAGCTGCTTTGTTCACTTATTTATATGCTTCCTTTCCAACGGTAACTTGAGATGAATTTGAATCTTTGTATCCGTTGATTTTTTACTTGATTATTCCTTGGATATTGTTTCCTTCATTTATTGTGATGCGGAGTCTTAACTGCTTTCGCCGAAATGCGTTGTTCTAAGCTGTATTGATTTAAGTGCAGCGTTGCAATCTTCTATGTCTCTTTGTCGGTTGATCGTTCTTTCCCGAGACATGTTCAGTTGAAGGAAGCATACGGCTGAATATATCAACTGATCGGTTTCCAACTGATCAGTTAGCTGTCTTCGAGAATTCAATTAAGTTCAACTGATCAGTTGGTTTTCTTCGAAAGTTCAGTTCAGCTGGGTTCGGTTGCCTTAGATAATATGCGTGATACTCTTCAGTTAGGCAAGCTGTATAGATCGATTATTTGATCACTTAGTTCCAATAAATAATCGGTTTGTCAAACATCCGAAATTAAGTTTCCAACAAAGAATCTATAATTATGTCATGTTTATTTATTTTTTATTATTTCATCTTGGTCGACCAAACCAAGAAGAAATTTTTTTGGTCAACTAATTTTTGTTGACTAAGAAAATCCACAATTATGTCAAGTTTGTTTGTTTTTTTAATTATTAGTATTAATTTTTGTCTATTCTAATTATCTTATTCTCTTAATTTTTGTTGAATTTTGTAGGATATACCTTTGGGTCGACCCAAAAGCAAAGAAACAAGGTCGACCCAAAAACAACAAGGTCTACTTTGTGTCGACCCAGCTAAATATGTGATTCATATGTTAAAACATGTAATATTATATAACATACTTGTGAAATTGTGATTCATATGCTAAAATATGTAACATAGTTGTGAAATTGTGATTAATATATTAAAACAACATGTAACATAGTTGGTTGTGAACTTGTGATTCATATGTTAAAACATATAACATAATTGTGAAATTGTGGCTCATATGTCAAAACACATGTAACATAGTTGTGAAATTGTGACTCATATATCATAACATGTAACATTATAGAACATACTTGTAAAATTATATGATTCATATGTTGAAAACATGCAACATTGGTCAAAATTGTGTAATTATCCGTCAAAATTAAGTAATTATCGGTCATATTTGTCAAATATATGGATTCATATGTTAGAAAAATGGTCGACCCAAAAGCAACCTTGATCGACCCAAAATCAACATGGGTCGACCCAGAGATTAACATGGTCGAACCAACAGAGATTAACATGGTCGAACCAAATATCAACAAGGTCGACCCAGAAATAACCTGGCCGACCCAGAAATCACCATGATCGACCCAACAACTGATCAACAAGCACTAGGTCGACCCAAGTTGGGTCGATGTTGGATAGACCAAATTTTAGGTCTACCCAAACAAAAACTTTGGTCGACCAAATCTTGGTCTACCCATGGTCTACCCACCATGGGTAGACCAAGCTTGGTCGACCAAATATTTTTGGTCGATCAAGAGGTAGACCAAGCTTATGGTCTACCCAAAATAGTTAGGCCAAAGCTTGGTCGACCAAATATTTTTGATCGACCAAGCTCTTTGGTCGACCAAGAGGTAGACCAAGCTTATGGTCTACCCACAAAGCTTGGTCGACCAAATATTTTTGGTCGAGCAAAAATACTTCAACCCCAGCTATTGGTCGATCGACCAAGAACAAATCTTGGTCGACTCAAATAAAATGTTGGGTATATCAAAATTTTGGTCTACGGCTTGCCCGTCGACTCTTTCTTCTTCAAGCGAGTCGAAGAAACAAAAGCAATAAATCGAAATAAACGTTAATATTATCATATTTTTGTCAGTCATTTGTTCGGTTGAGTTTGCTTAGATTGGAAGGATCTGTATCGAGAATTGATGGGAAGAAAAAGACGATTTGCATTGAGAATCGTCGTCGGAAAGGGAATGAAAGGAGATCGACGGAAGAAAAACCTAGTTTGAAGTCGACTGAATGAGATAGATGGATTTAATGTTAATAATTTAAGTTAATGGTATATTTACAGTTAAACAAAAGGACATTTTTGTAAATTAACTTGTGAATCCTTTTTTTAAAATAAGGTACGATCCAGTCTCTTTTCCCTAAATTTCCCTCAAGAAAATCAAGTCTAAATTTTCTCTCTCCAATAAATAAAATCGGCCACCACCTTTCAAGGAAGGTCACAGCCGAGCTCCTCCTCTCTACCATCATGCACCGCCGTCGATCCACAGTTGTGCTGCTGTCAGATTTTTGAAATTCCGAAGATCTAAATCTTGACGCAAATTTCGTGTAGATTTCTAGTGCAATCTACATGATGAACAAATTTTCTGATTGTGGACCTGATTAGGACATTGAAGAAAGTTAGAGGGGATTTTGCAAGAAAAACAAACTTCACTAATCTCGTACTGGTTTGGCATCCAGCGTTCTTAAACGTAAAGTAAATTAAACTAAACACCCTATGAATGATTTATTAATCGTACGATGTTCAATAACATTTTGAATGTCAAAAGAAAAATATTGTTTATATTGTTTCAAAGCCAACGTTTCTCAAGCGTATGATTTTATATTGTTTATTGTTTGAATTATATTGAGTAATTTATTTCTAATCGCTTAAGAAAATCTTTCGGAAATTGCAGCGCCTAGAAAAAATTATTTTTAGAAAAAAATTTATTTTTCGCTGCCCTGAATAGTTCCAGGCAGTGGGTAGCGGGCAACACTGTCTAGCACATGCATCATAGTTTTTTAAAAAAATTAATTTTTTTGGGTTTTCGGCAGGACAGTGTGCAGCCCTGCGCGAACTTGGACAACCACTGACAGGCACACAAGTAAGGTTCTCATATCGAGCATCCATGCCTTTCCCATGGGATGTTTCTGAATTAGGCATATGGGGTGATTTTCTGATTTTTTTCAAACATTTGGGCTAATTGAAATTTTATGAAAATATAGTTGAATTTACCATTGGATAAATTTTTGATAAAATTATAAATTGTTCTTATAAAATAAATAATTAACAATTAGATTCTTAATTATTTATAAAAGTTTTTATAAGAAATTTAATTATTGATAAATTAACTGGATAATCGAGTAAATGTGTTTAGTCAATTTATTAATTTATTTTAACTATGACAGTTAATGATAAATTTACAAGAAATATGATTTTATGATAATATGAGATATTATGTTTTTAATATAATATTTGATATTATATGGTAAAAAAGATGATCGAGAAGCATGATCAATTTGCTAGGTGTATGTTATGATATTTTAGATGTTGTCATTTTTAATTATTTAATAACGATTTAAAGTAAGTTTGGTTTATAGCTCGTTCTCACCCCTTAAACTTGTATCTCAATCTGTCATGAAAATTTAATGTAAATATTAGATTTAGTGGAAGATTAAGATTTGAAGATAGTGAGCTCAGATCCTAAAATATTTTGAAGATCGAAGACATGTAAATATTAGAAACTAATGTATTATTGCATGTGCATCCTTGCATTTACTTAGGTTTTGGACTTGGATCCATATTTGGCTCATATGGATCAATTAACTCTCGATTATCGATCTTTTATTATTATATTGCATGTGATATATTATAAATAATCAGCATGTGCATTATTATTAATATAATAACAAGATTTTCATGAATCCGACAAACATACAAACAAATATGACATTAGATTTTAAAATTAATGATGAGACAAATTTTCAAAATTAAAATAAATCATTTTAGATAAGATTAAAAATTTATATCAAGCTCATATAAGAAAAATTAAACAAAGCTTAAATTTTCCTTGCCTTCCATCAATGGTGGTTTAACGATGAACGCTAGCTGTGTTCAGTGTCTGGGTCGTATTATTGGGGAGGCCTGGATGTCTGAAAGTTGTGACTTATACTGACATACTTGATGTGAATCACATGGAACTCCCGTGACTTCGGTTCCTATTATTGATAGATCTCAGTGACGACCGTCCACTAAGATTCGATATTGATAGGTCGAGCTCGACACATGAAGAGAAAGTGTATCATATTATTGGCTTTTCATCAAACGTGAGGCAAAATACGTGAGGATTGAAAGAGGTTGCAATTGAGCTCTATCTTTTGTAAATTATAATTTGATGATATTATTTAGGATCATAATTTAGCAATTGGGTATTGCATACTCACAAAAAATTGGATTACCCTTTTTCATCAAAGAGCGGTGAAAATGTCAAAATAATGAGAGACAATTCATAAAAAAATCCATTTTTTATCTCATAAAATATTTAAAATATTCGACAATGATTATTTGTTTCATATTCAATATATTTATGATTTTGTCACGTAATCCATTTATGTTATTCTCGATCAAAACAAGCTAACAAGCTTATTTCTGATAATGTTTTACAAGGTCTATAAATAAAAAAATTACAACCAAATCACGATCTAGGGTTTCCATACATGAAATCTGAGATGCGGCGCTGATCAAATATCGCTTAGGCGCTGAAGGTACGGAAGAAGTAGCGCCTAGGTGCCTTTCTGTAACTCCTAGGCGCTACAGATTCGAATTATGTAGCGCCTAGGCGCTAGGCAGCTTTGCCTGGCGCATCAACGCTTGACCCTTGGCGCTGTGGCGCTAATCCATCCACATTGTTCCACACTTAATAGCATTAATTTCGCCTTCAAGCTCACACCTATGCATCGCGACTCCTTCAAGGCTTGGAACCTTGCTTGCAAGCTCTTCTCGATTGCTCATGAGTCTATGCAATGCTTCATTGAGTCTCTTCCCAACCATTTGCACGCCACGCCCGATCAAATTCATATCAATAAACCTCGACCCATGAGCATGGTGTATATGTGATTGGGCTTATTAAAGAGATAGTGGACCCGAAATCGATGATTCCAAATGAGTTCCATGATGACGTTGCCTTGTTATCACTCATTCCTCGTTTGACGGTCGCTTCGTTTGGAACAAAAGTATGTTTCAAAATAAGGGAAAATATCGTTATGCACCTTTAAAGAAAAACAAGCGCAATAAGAAGCGTGATCCGAAGAATACTTAAAAGTTCCCCAAAGCCTTTTGAAAAGATATTTCATCACTTGCACATACCGCGTCACTTTTATTACTTAAAGATATTACATCGTTATCGAATTCATTTGCAACTCTCGATGTACTAATAGTTGTATATTCGATCATGATATATGAGTAGAAGGAGTTTATAAGTAGATTCCATTATTGAAAGTTGTAGAAGTTAGCTTAACTGTTAATTAAGTGAGTAGAGTAAAACTGATTTTTTAGTGAAAAAGTTCACAATACTAGCATTTTCCAAAAATGGATCAGTGGTTAATTCGAAATTTTCATTTTTCATTATGTGAACGAGATTTGTATCATCAATATATTTGCGGTGTCTTATCATCGATCATGGTTAAAATGAGTTCACAATCATTTATTTTGTAAATTTAGAATATAGTAATTAAATATTAAATTAGCAATAGTGACTCCTAAGTATAAGATTATCCTATAATATTCTAGAGGTGTCTAGAATTAATTAGTTAATTGACTAAGTTATTAAATAATGGTTCTTTAATTATATATATAATAGGTGAGTGTCACCTCTTTAGTAGGCACTGAGGTTGTCATGGTTGGTGGGCAACATAGAAAAATTATATGTATATATATATGTATATTATCCATTATCGAAAGTTTATAATAATTTAATATAAGTATATTATTTTTCAAAAGTGAAAAATACTAGATGAGAATTTTAAATAATGAAAATATAGAATTTCGATAAGGTTAGAATCTTGAGAATGATTGAAATATTATAT
>NC_133311.1:354082-364952 GCF_012295235.1 Primulina huaijiensis | reverse complement strand
TTATTACAATTTTTTGGGCAATCAATGATCTGCAATTTTTTTATTTACAATGTTGCTGGTTATTATTTTCTTTCATGTAAACTGACAATAAGTGTTATTGTCTGTTTCTAATTTTCTAGTCACCTTTAATTTATTAGATACTTATATTTGATAAACTGTATATTATTATAACAATCTGTTATCACATAAAAAAGTATTGACGTACTAATAAAAAAAATATTGATTGAATGTTGTTATTATTATCATATAAAAAGCACTGACGTACTAATAAAAAAAATATTAATTGGATGTTGTTATTTATTTGTAATGTATATTGACAATAAATCATCTTTTTACTGTCTCCTATGACATATATTTTAATATTTCATTTTAACACATAAGTATAATGAACACAATTAAATTACTAACGTCATATTGATATTATCTTTAGAAAATAATATCTTTAATTTTATTAATCGTTTAAATATCTTCACGGGATAATTTGTGTCTCTTTATTTTGAGAAAAATTAATTTTATTTATAAAGTTGAAAAATAAATATAACTTTATAGTATAATTTATTTAATTTGGAGACTGAATTCTTTGTATGAATAACAACACTTCTTCTTCTATTTTTATTTTTTGTATGACCCAAAAGAGTTAATATTTTTTTATTTTATTATTTACATCTAACTGTAAAAAGTTATAAAAACAAAAAACAAAAAAATTCATGTCTACAAAAATATTTTTATTTATTATTTTTCTTGTCTATTTATTTTGTTTTATGTGAACATATACTATACTTCATTGTTTTAATCGACATATATCTTCACTGTATAATTTGTGTATATTAAAGATGAATAATTAATTTTGTAGTTTTTTTTATTCTTGAACTTAGGCTGATATATTAATATGTGATATTATACATTAATAATAAGAATTTTAAATTTTAATTTATTCACAATTATTTTTCAAATAAAAAAGACCAACTTAAAATACTGAAAAATTGGATTCATAATTATTTTAAATATGATATAAAAATAATAAGTGAATTTTTTTTACCATTTATTTGTAAATTACAGTGATAAATGCATGTAGGTGCACTATTTTATTGTGGCGATTATGACTTTCTTTAAATATCTCCCTTCTCATTCAAGGATCAAATTTTTTTTATTTCTCATTTTGATGATCGATAAATCCAATATTTCATTTAAATGTTTCTGTTAATTATACTTACATGAATTTATTGTGTATTTCTTCAATTTGAAAAAAATTAATTATAATTCAATCAACAACTATATCTGAAAACTGAATAATGATCCTAAATTTAAAAATCGGGTGACATGTAAGGGACCAATACTGAACTATTTTTAAATTTTAATTAATTTAATTGACGTAAGAAAAGATAAATAAAAAAATCTAAATAATTGGATTAAAAATAACATATTATAATGTGAGTAGACATAAAAGAAACCAAATACTAATTTACATAATTAAAAAATATAAAAATCATTGGATAAAAAATAACATATGGTAATGTGGGTAGACAACATTAAAAACAAGCAATTAATAAGATAGACAACATTAAAAACAATTAATTAATAAGGAGATAAATGGAAATTCACATATAAAGTCTAATTATAAAATTTTCAGCATAAGTGCTGAATTAATTAGAATTTTTTAAATATATTATGTTGATAATTGTTTTCCGTATAAGTTAGTGATTGAGTCTTTATGAACATTTTTTTAAAAAAAAAAATTGAGTCTTTAATTATAGCAACGGTGTCTTATGATTTAAAATAATAAATGAAACAAATTATCAAGATAAAAAAAACTAATCAAGAAATTCAAAAATATGTGGTTACTTAATTAATTTGATTGACGCGCTCCTTAGTTTGCTGATTTAATAGATGTTAAATCCACGATGACTGAGTTTGACAAGAATTCTTGGAGAATAAAACACAGTATAATAAATTACTGGATTGTATTTTTAATGAAATTTTGTATATTTNGAATTCTTGTTACCCATAATTTTGGTTTCGCCACAGACTTTGTGTATTTGTTTGCTTGAATCTACTGTTCCACATTTTGCTAAGACTCATAACATGTCAAACATCAAAGTAGATATTAATTTAAAGATATTATATTACTTATTTATTGCAATAAACATGTTTATTATTCACGATACTGATAAAAATAACTTAAAAATAATATGTTGACGAACATATTGTCAGGAATCCAAAAACACATTTCAAATATCAACTTTGACACTCGATTTTTAGTGACTACCAAAATATCTGAACAACCCACAATTTATGAACAAGATACTAACATCTTAATTTTGAAATCAAGATGATATTCTCTTTTTTACATGAGGAATTCGTAATTGAAAATCGACAATATTAGATATATAGATATTTAATATAAACTCGTGTGAGCTCATTTAGGCCCACCTTTAAATGGGGTGACAAAATTTCAACCCAACCATTTAAATTTTTTGGTGGTGTGGGCCAAATCGATGGACCCAACTCAAATTGATGGGTCTAATCACAACGATCTTTTACCTTGTTTTATTCAAATAATTTATAAATATAAACCGCCAAAAAATGTTGGTTGAATTTTTTTTATTTAAACACATAAATTCTAGCCAGCGGTTACAAGTAAAGAGATTTAAAAATTAGAAACTGTTTTTTTTTTTTATAAAAATGGTATATTTTATTAAAGTAATTTAAAATATAAACCTTTGAAAAAAAATAATTTTTTAACTCATAAGTTATAGCCAACGTCACAAAAAAAATAAAATAAAATAATGAGGACATGAAAAAAATTTAATAAGACATCAAAAAAAATTCACAATTCAACAATGAACTATTTCTAAACTTTAATTAATTGAATTGGCATAATGAAAAGATCAATAATAAAATATATATATAATTGGATTAAAAATAATATATTGTAATGTGGGTAGACAACAGTAAAAGCAAACAATTAATAGTAACATCACAATTTCAAAATCAAGATGATATTCTCCCCTTTATATGAGGAATTCATGATTGAAAATCGATAATAATAGATATATTGATATTTAATACAAACCTGTCCGGGCTCATTTAGTCCCACCTTTAAATAGGTTGACAAAATTTCAACCCAACACACTTAAATTATTTGGCGATGTGGGCCAAATCGACGAACCCAACCCAAATTGACGGGTCTAATAACAATGAGCTTTTACCGTTGTAAGACTCGAGATTATATCACTTTAATCCGAGATTATTTAATTTACGAATTTTGGAATGATGAATTAGATTCCACGGTTTTTGTAATTAATTAGGATTGAAATTGAATTAAAAGATTGAGCGGGGGCTGAATTGCAAATAGTGAAAAGTTGAGGGACTAGAGTGCAATTATAACTTGAGTGGGACACTTGTCATGCATTGATATATATAATCACATTTCCCCATTCAAAATCCTTAGCAAGAACGAGAATTCTGCCAGAGAAATTCTCAAGTGTCCTCCAAGCCTAGAAATTTGATTTTTCAAGTACCGGCGATCTGATTTTTAATCCGAATACAGTTCTGAGATCCTCTCGTCGACAGCTACAACAGGACGTAAGTTTTATTGATTTCTGATATGATTTGAAAAATATGATTTTGGAGGAATTATTATTTGATCTATATTATGTGTGCTGGGAGTACTAGACATCGTATATTCGAAGTCAGATCGAAGAACAGATTGAGTATGAAATTGTTATGATTTTTCAGATTATATTAAGTGAAATTGAATAGATTTGGATTATGGATTGATTACAGATTGTATTGGATATGGGTTATGATTTGTAATTGATGTCTGTTGATATGGTATTGACGGAGATACTGAGATGGTGCCGTTATGCCGTTGATTTGAATTATATTTATATTAATCAGATTCAGTGTTGAATTGAGAATGGAATATTTATTATTATTCTCGATATGTCGTTTCAGTTTTACAGAGACAGTCTTGAGTTCAGAACTTCGATTGCTTCAGACCGAGACTACGAACGAAAGGTATAAGTCAATGTGGTACTGGGAGATTGACTCGAGTAGGATATACTTGGGTTTCCCTAAATCACATACTGATTGTTATGATATGTCTTGATTTGAATTGATATGCGTGTTTCTATTGATTTATAGGAAGCATGTTATAGGCGAGTATTAGACGAGTAATCTGGTGACAGAAGTGTCGGATAGTGATGGAATCATCATTGGCACATTGCACTCTGTTACAGGATAGTGTATTAGCGAACGTGCTAAGGTCTGTGACGGATAGGTCAAGACACTGGATGTTTGGCTGTACATGACAACAGGTGGGACAGGATCAGGGTCCAGGAAATGAGGAGAGATCGTGATTAGAGTGGAGACTTCGGACTTTGATGTATATAGGGTTTTGACACTTGACATTAGTAGTTGAACCTTCGTTTGAGATGTTTGTATGTTGTATCAGATTTATACTCTGATACTGATATGTATAGGAGTTTGATTCCATTACGTTCCGCAATTAAAGAAAAAAAAATTTATGACCCTAATTACTGGATTAGTAAATTGATCCTAATGATGATTAAGAATTGATTAGCGTCCGGGTCCCCACAACCGTGTTTTATTCAAATAATTTATAAATATAAACCACAAAAAATGTTGTTTCAAAATTTTTTTTATTTAAACACATAAATTCTAGCTAACTGTCACAATAAAAGAGATTTAAAAAATAAAAATTTATTTTTTTTATAAAAATGGTATATCACAGTAAAGTTTTTAACCATATTTTATTAAAATTAACTTATTATAATGTGAGTAGACATAAAAGAGATCAAATACTAATTTACAAAATAAAAAATAAATAAATCTAAATCATTGGATTAAAAATAATATATGATAATGTGGGTAGACCGTAGACAATAGTAAAAGCAATCAATTAATAATATAGACAACATTAAAAACAAGTAATTAATAAGGAGATAAATGAAAATTCACATATAAAGTCACATGAGCTTACTATTTTACCCTTTCATTTATTTTACAATTTGTTGTGTTCATGAAGTTCTTTAAGTCATTTTCTATGTTAGTTTAATATGATCATTAATAATGTACTTCATTCAATCAAAATAGTTATTAATTTGATATAACTTTTAAATTTAATTTAATTACATGTTACATATTTTTAAAAAAAATTTAATATTACTAACATCTATTTTACTATTATAAATATACGATTTTCATTTGTAAACTTACAATTTTACCATTTTGTTTGTTTTATAATTTGTCATGTTCATGAAGTTCTTTAAATTATTTTCTACGTTATTTAATATGATTATTAATATAGTACTTAGTTAATGTATTTATTATTTTAATTTACTATTAAATTTAAATTTAATTACTTTAATTATACATTGATATCAAATTCATAGAAAATTACTATAATAATGTTATAAATTAAAAAAATTGTTTAAATTCCGAATATTAAGGTAATAATGAGAAGACGAACGGAGAGGACTGATATTGAATAAAATTAAATTATTAATAAATATTAAGATCATATAAAACATCTTTTTCTCATTTAAAATAAAAATATTTTTAGACTACTTATGCATCAACATAGATATATGATTGAGAGAAAATGTATGTATGTAAGTTATTTCAATGCAAATATTTAAGCATTTAGTCAACAATAAATTTTTTAACCATATTTTATTAAAAATAACCTATTATAATGTGAGTAGACATAAAAGAGATCAAATACTAATTTACATAATAAATAAATAAATAAATAAATCAAAATCATTGGATTAAAAATAACATATAGTAAGATGGGTAGACAACATTAAAAGCAAGCAATTAATAAGATAGACAACATTAAAAACAAGTAATTAATAAGGAGATAAATAAAAATACACATATAAAATCACATATTTATATATATATAATAGATAACCTATTATAATGTGAGTAGACATAAAAGAGATCAAATAATAATTTACATAATAAAAAATAAATAAAAAAATCTAAATCATTGGATTAAAAATAACATCTAGTAATGTGGGTAGACAACATTAAAAGCAAGCAATTAATAAGATAGACAATATTAAAAACAAGTAATTAATAAGGAGATAAATGAAAATTCACATATAAAGTCATATATATATATATATATATATTAGATAATAGATATGTTATCAAGGAGTTGATGAAAATATACAACACATATACATACAAAATACATCCATAAAATAAAGTTTAGATTTCCGTTCTCCACTAAATAAAATCGACCACCATCTTTCTAGGAAGCTAACGGCCGAGCTCTTCCCCTCCACCACTGTGCGCCATCGCCACCGGATTTCTGATATTTCGGCAATCTAAATCTCGAAGGAAATTTGATGTGGATTTCTAACGAGGAACAAAATTTCTGATAATGAACCTGATTAGGACATTATTGAAGAAAGTTTGTAGAGATTTACAAGAAATATTAACTCTTTTGATCTCGGATTTATTTGTTGTCCAACATTCTTAAACGCAAAGCTAAATTAAATTAAACATCATGTGAATGATATACTATTCATATGATGCCCAAGAATATTTGATCGTCAAAACAAAAAAATTTAAAACTTTCGCTGTGTATTGAGCATGAGAAATGTCCTTTCTTTAGCAGCAAGAAAATAGAAGATGATAGATACCACAGGGTCTTCTACGATCCAAACATTACAAGTACCGTTAAAGAACAGAAAGCATCTTCTATTTTCTTGCTGCTAAAGAAAGGGTCTTTGTATAGGTTCTCACGCTGGTAGATACCACACGTCTTTTTCCCCTCTTTTCAAGATTATAGGATTATTGTTATGCATCTTTGATTCTTTCAAGAACGTAATTGACGTACAAAATTACTCTCGAACATATATTTGTCACGTCGTCAGTCTGAAAAGACTTTCATTATTATACGGCTTTATTTCCTTGGGCTGTGGAAGAGCTACTGCTTTGGGTCGGAAATCCAATTTCTTGATTACGATTGCACATAACATATCATATATAAACACAAAAAGCGAGGTGGGAATTCCAATAACTTTTACAGAGTAACCCCTAAAGAATCATTCACCTAGCTCCCTTTCTAATTCATGATCGTTGTACCTCAAGGTTTCTGCTTCTCAGGTACTGCCATACCCGGTATCCTACTCGTCTTTCACCAACCACAGGCTGTGCCTTCATTTGTATGGATCGTAGAAGCGCAGCCAAGTGGCAAATGTGATGAAGGTAATCGACCCTCTGCATCTGTGAGCCTTCCAGCTACCTTTTGGCACTTGTATACGGGACTAGTAGGGACATTCTCTGCCTGCGTGTAAATGATCTCGTAATTATATCTCGAGTCATCAGAATAATCTGTAGAAATTTCATTCCTGGAAAATAATAAAGAAATTCCCTTTGAGAGTGATGCACGAATTTCCTGAAAAGTACAGATACAACCATACGATTGTTTATCATCCACTATGTGATCCAGCAAAAAACTATTGTCTGCTATTGTAACTGTCCTGGGATGCCTGGTCTCTGCTGCATATTTATAAATTTAATTTACTGATCAAGGAAAAGAAAACTATTACCTGCTCTAACAAATAAATTTTACAGCTATACGAAGAGCTCACACACAAATATAGAATGAGGTAGATCCCTGTTGGAGCACTCCTCTGTGCCTTTATCTCTTATCTTCTAAAAATAGTTAATAAATTGGCCACAGAAGAGAACATCTATGAATCAATGTTTCCTCCCACATCCACTTTCTTCCACCCTATATTGCAAGATTGCAACCTAGCAAAGCTGTATCAAAACCTCGCTAGTGTGTGTGCACAAAATCTTTGGGCTTGTGTGTTAAAAGATCATGGACTTGGCTTTGAAATTAAGATTCCAAGCTCAAAGGAATATGATTGTCTAAATTTATATATACAACTATCAAGTAGATGTGGTACATCTAACATGCCATCTCAAGCACATAAACATAATTCATCCGATGTGAAATATTTAACACACCATTTTCACGCCCTATTCATTTCCTGCGAGTCTTTCTTCCCCTAATTCTTCCTGTTCTACCAAAGAATTATCTAGAATAATTCGTAAATCCAGATCGACTAATTGTTCTCGAAGAGCACATGCACTATTAAGGGTTTCTCGATTTTGGAATGCATCGAAGCTTGGGTAGGTAAAAAAAATGGTATGCTGAGCAAAAAAAAAAATAATTAGGATATGATTCAGTCAAAATCAGATGTGAAAGTTTCCTTTCATCGGGCCTAAATAGATACACCAAATAAATAAACGAGTTCTCACTTTCAAATTCTAGAAAATCCAAAAACAAAAAGATATACTCATTACTCAAGTTCTCATTTATACTAGAGAATATTTCATTTATTCCAGCTTTATAACACACTACCCTCTCGTCCAGGACCATCTGGATCGTGATGTCTATCTATATGTCACATCTAGCACACTCCTCTCACGTTCAGGAACATCTAGAAGATGAAGTTTACATGACAATCCAACACATAACGGTGGAACTCGAGCTCAATCTGACAAAAAAGATACGTGACATCCAAAACATAACGGCTCGGTCCAACACATAAGATATGTGACATCTAACATACCCCTCTCATGTTCAAGAAAATCTAGAGCATGAAGTTTACATGACAGTTCAACACATGATAGTGAAATCTGAGCCCTGATATTATGTTAAGATCATGAATTTGAGCATAACTTCACTCCAAAAACTAATTTAAAGAGAAAAGATTGTTAAAGTTCATGTATACAATTGACACGTGTGTTTGTAAGTTCAATTTGAATTTGAATTTGAAGCCATATTGCATCTCATCACTTCTCCAATATTTCAAAGAGTCTCACCATTAAACTTATATCAAGTAGTTTCGTTTGACAAAGATTTAAAAAAAATTGTTTATGCAATCACGGGCGGAGCCACAGTCCTTGTCAAAGCCCGGTGGTCTTAAATTTTTTTAAAAAATTTATATGTAAATTTTTGTATAATTTTGGATGAATTTGATATTAGTCCGGGTAGATCAATTTAAAATATTAAAGGATTTTAGAGTTTAAAATTCTAACTTGGGTAGAATCGGATTCCTGACTCCGCCACCATATGCAATAATTAAGCAACAGAAATGAACTTGTTATTCAATATTGTTTGTATAGCTGAACACAAAAAGCAGATGAGATGAATATGTATGATCAGTATGCAGTTGCTGAACATTCACTGTAAGTAGTGCAAACACGACATTTGTCTCTGCAGCCTCATTTGCTCACGAAACTTGGCTATAAACTCCTCCGCTTTCAAATCAATTCCTTCATCATCATCATCATCGACGTATTCTTCCTCCGATTCGAAATCAAATCTGACACACGAGATATTGGGCAACTTGAAGCGAAAGGACGAAGCGGGGCGATGCATTTTGATGTAGATCATGGGAGATTCATCGAAGGAGAATTGACGATCACCATAAATGAGTGCTCCTCCCTGCTGCTGCTTCTGGTCTGAATGATGGATTCTTGAGATGATTCTTTGGTAGAAGATGGTCAAACCAATAGAGAGTTTGTCCCTGAACACGCCGCCTTTTCGTGCCCATAAAAAAGCTAATCTGTGGGCAACCAGGAAGCTCTTTTTGAGCTTTTTGGAACGGTTTCGTTGAGTGTGCATGATGTGAGAAGAAGATTGAAATTTCAAAGTAGGGAAGCAGAGAGTACATATAGATGGAAGATTCATGCATACGCACGCGGAGGGTGTGTGTGTTTCCGTTTACTGAAGTACCCCTGCATGCCCAAATTCTTGAATCAATCATATATGTCCACTCTTACATTAGCAGTGCCACACACGGAAAACAACTGTATCGACGGGGAATTTGGCAGAAAATAAGGTAAAACTTCCAAAATATTAATAATTAAATGAATCCAACAAAATTATTTCTGGACCAAGGAACGAGCTAGGTCATTTCTCACCTTTCACGTCTTAAAAATTTAATATTGATGAGTTTGACATTTCGGTCATTGTTTAGCAAGCTAAGCAATCACATTATTATAACTTCAATCCAATCCAATGATTATTATTGGTTCAATTTTTATGCACATGATACTTATTTAAACAACTTGTAAATAAAGTATTAACAGCTATTTATTATTGTCTGAATTTGTTGATAATATCTTTTTAAAAAAAATCTAAATTTGCGTACATCTTATAAACATTAAACGAGACTTGTGAGAGAGGGTGCAAATTAAAGGTGGAAAGTAATTGTTATCCGGACATTGACCAAGTCAAAGTAGAGAGTCGTTGGGCCAATTATTGTGAAGAAAAAAACTATAATAATTGCGTTGTAAATATTGAAAATTAGTGTATGATGATGTAGGTAATGATTATTTTATTTTTGAATTATTTGTAAAGATTTTCTATAAATAGATCTCTCATTTGTGAATAAAATCACAATTGAGTAGAGAGAAAAATATTATAAAGTGTGTTGTTTGGTAAATTTTGAGAGTTTGAGATTTTTACTTTTTACCATAAATTTTTATTTTTTCACAACACGTTATCAGCACGAAGCTCTAAAAGTTCTCCATATTTTTCCAAGCTCCAAAACAGAAAAAAAAAAGGTAACAAAAGTAATAATATTTATTTTACTGTTTATTTATTTATTGTGTATATACTTAATATATAATATAATGTTATAATAAAATAAATTTTTCAAAAAACTTGTTATAAATCCTGTGAGGATGTTAAGACGACATCCCACACTCCCGGTAAGGGATACGACAAGTATAAAAGTCTATAAGATTTTTAAACAAAATATCTTATGACACTTCATTATAATATTGTGATATGATATACATAATTATT
>NC_133311.1:348185-350906 GCF_012295235.1 Primulina huaijiensis | reverse complement strand
AATGATCACAAAATAGAGAATGATGTTCCTGAAGAAACACATGATGATGAAAATGTTTTGTCAGAACCACAAACTGACGAGAATCATGAAATCTCTATCAATTATATTAATACTGGAAAAATATGGAACCGAAAAGATATAGAAGAAATTGATGATATATTTTCTTATAATGTGGCAATCGACATCATAAATGATAATGAAGATCATGAACCAAAATCTTTTGGTGAATGTAAAAATCGGCAGGATTGGATAAAATGGAAAGATGCCATCCAGGTTGAATTAATTCGCTAAATAAACGTAATGTTTTTGGACATATAGTCCTTACACCTGAAGGTGTAAAACCTGTTGGATACAAATGGGTTTTTATTCGAAAACGAAATGAGAAAAATGAAATAGTAAGATATAAAGCTCGACTTGTTGCACAAGGTTTTTCTCAAAGGCCTGGAATTGATTATGAAGAAACGTATTCTCCCGTGATGGATGCAATTACGTTTCGATATTTGATTAGCTTGGCAGTATCTGAAAATTTAGAAATGCGTCTTATGGATGTTGTTACAGCTTACTTATATGGATAACTTGATAGTAATATGTATATGAAAATCCCTGAAGGATTTAAGATACCCGAAGCACAAAGTTCAAAGCCCAGATAATGTTATTTTGTGAAATTACAAAGATCATTATATGGGTTAAAGCAATCCGGTCGAATGTGGTATAATCGGTAAAGTGATCATTTGATGAAAAAGGGATATGTAAATAATTCAATATGCCCTTGTGTTTTCATTAAGAAAACAACATCCGGATGCGTAATTATTCCTGTATATGTTGATGATTTAAACATCATTAGAACGAATAATGAAATTCATGAAGTTGTGTCATACTTGAAGGAAGAATTTGAAATGAAGGATCTTGGAAAAACCAAGTATTGTCTGGGTTTACAAATTGAACAAAAAGAATGTGGAATATTTGTTCACCAGACAAATTATACAGAAAAGATCCTTAAACGTTTTAATATGGATAAATCAAATCCTTTAAGTACTCCAATGGTTGTTAGATCATTAAACATAGAAAAGGATCCATTTCGTCCATGTGAAGATGATGAAGATATTCTTGGTCCAGAAGTACCATATTTAAGTGCTATCGGTGCCCTTATGTATCTTACAAATTGTACAAGGCCTGATATATCTTTTGCCGTAAATTTATTGGCAAGATTTAGCACATATCCAACAAAGAGACACTGGAACGGAATTAAACATATATTCCGTTATCTACGAGGAACGACAGACTTGGGACTTTTGTATTCAAAAGATGCTAATCCAAGTATAATTGGTTATGCCGATGCTGGATACTTATCTGATCCACACAAGGCACGTTCCCAAACTGGATATGTATTTACTCGTGGAGGCACTGCAATTTCTTGGCGTTCACAGAAACAAACGCTCGTAACAACTTCATCAAATCATGCCGAGATTATTGCACTACATGAAGCAAGCCGTCAATGTGTGTGGTTAAAATCAATGACCCAACATATCCAAATCTCATGCGGATTATCATTCGACGAGAAGCCTGTGATACTATATGAAGATAATGCTGCATGTGTTGCTCAAATGAAAGAAGGATACATAAAAAGCGACAGAACTAAACATATTCCTCTTAAGTTCTTCGCATTCACCAAAGAGCTTGAGAAGAATAAATGTATTGATGTTCGTCACATTCAATCAAGTGAAAACTCATCAGATCTCTTCACAAAGGTACTTCCTACGACAATATTCAGAAAGCACATATATAATATTGGGATGCGCAATCTACGAAATTTGTGAAGAATTGTTCGTATCAACATGAGGGGGAGTTTACGTGACTGCACTCTTTTTCCCTTACTATGGTTTTTATCCCAATGGGTTTTTCCTAGTAAGGTTTTTAATGAGATGATTGATGTCAAAGCTGAGGAGTTTATTGCAAAGTTTTACGAGCAAATTCGAATTCAAAACACCTCCAATCCCGCGAGAAAACTTTAACATGGGAAGGTAAAATAAATGTTTTGCGAGTTTGAGGTTGCTTTCTTCATCCACAAATTCTGAGGTGGTTTTATTATCGATTGATCATAGCTGATTAAAGGTGATTCAACGGTTCAAAATTTCTATTGGAGAAACATCTATCGACATTCCCAGCTTTGGCTTTAGCTTTGTTCTTTCAATACATGTGATTCATTTTTCGTTTGTTGGGATTCATGTAATACTAATGACTGTTAATTAGCATACAATTAGTTTGGAGAGGATTCAATAAAGTCCATGTTTTGTGTAGCCAAATATATTAAATTTTCATTTTTCTGTTATTCTGTATGTAGGTAGGAATTGCACGAACAAATCAACCAACATTTATATATCGAAATTTCATAGTTTAAAAAAGAAACAAGCGTACGAGTACACTAGAATCTGATCATACAAACGATCAAATAATATATGTGAAACTAAAGAATCTCTGATGAATCCTAGTATCCATGGATGATTAAAGAGCACTTTTTCTTCATCCAACGAATCCCATTTCCGACAGAAGCCTTAAATTTACCTTGGATACTGTACACTTTGTACGAAGCTATTCGCTTCTGGCGTTTGACATCTGGATCACTGAATCCCCATTGCTTAGATGTAGACATAGCCTCCCTCTCCCAGGTGCCTCTGTTCTTCATGTTATGATCTCAGAGGATTCCTCCAAGACTTTATATAT
>NC_133311.1:333347-347929 GCF_012295235.1 Primulina huaijiensis | reverse complement strand
TATATATATATTCCATGAGATCGTGCCAACCTCAATCTTGCAGTACCGTCTTGAATTGCCAATAAATAAATATCGTTTAGGGGTAAAGAAAATGAAAAAGTGGGTTGCTAAATGTGCATGGTAGACGAATCCTGAATTTAATTATATTAGAGATAACATGCCATGGCCAATGGCATTAGCTAGAGATCAGTTAATCAAATACTCGGTTTCGATCCACTTGAACAAAGCTGGACTTGTAAATTAAATATGGGTGGGTCTCATGTGAGACCGTCTCACGGATCTTAATCTGTGAGACGGGTTAACCCTACCCATATTCACAATAAAAAGTAATACTCTTAGCATAAAAAGTAATATTTTTTCATGGATGACCCAAATAAGAGATACGTCTCACATATACGACTCGTGAGACCGTCTCACACAAGTTTTTGTCATTAAATATATTCCACTTTATTTCCATTATGCACTAAACTTTCCACCAATTTAATTAATTTACTCAACATTTCCATATAAAAAAAAAAAACAATCAGGGTTGATGTTTCAGGTTAATATCCTAAGATATGGATGAAACCAAATTCATATCCAAAGAAAGTAAAAGCGTTGCATGAATTCGGGTTTATTGCCTCGGTTTATAATACATCACTCAGCTTCCCAGAAATTTCAAGACTACCTAAATCGATTCAGGAAGCAGTTCATGAAACATGAGCAAATAACGATTATTTGTCCAGATGAGACATTCTCGACATATACTTTTTCGATGCAGTACCAGAACCAGCAAGAAAAGACTCTCACAAAGCCTTTCATTTTATCAAGTTAAAGTTGAGAGATATAAATGTCCAAAAGTTTATCAAGTGTCCTTCGACAGAAGAAACACACTTTGTTGCTTTAATAATGGAAGATGACATTTCTACCAGAAGAGCATGGAGTCTATGGGTCTGTCTAATCGATATGGACAAAGTCAAGTTTCCATTTAAGTTTTATCATAATTCGGTAAATGAATCATTCCTGTTAAATACTATGACAGGAAAAACAACAAGTTTTGCAGAAGATTTATTCGAAAAGAAAAGAAATTTTTTGTGAAATAGCAAGCTGCTGGGAGTAAAGAAACTCGTCGGAAATTCTGCAACATGACTCATGTGAGAAGATGGCCAGAACAGATCTGCCCAGAGTGCCCAAATCAAAAGGAGCCGGAATTTGGCAAGAGCTTCAGACCTCGGCCAGACAAAAATCATCTTGCAGAAACAGGACCAATTAGTGAGGGACCATAGTCACATTTTCCTCGAGGACACCAAAAGTTTAAGATTTCCCGACAAAAATAAGTTGACATGTGACTAGAATCACTTTCCTTGAGGATAACAAAAGATAAAGATTCCCCAAAAAAAGAAAGAAGGCATGTAATTTGCCCACTAACCAAAAGATTTGGACCCAAATACACCTATAAATACAGATCAAATGGGAACAAGAAAATTACACAAGGATAAAACGAAGTTTGAAACCAAAGAAAATGTATTATACATATTTCAAGGTTTTCAAAAGACGGATTAGACGATAAGAAAGCAGCTAATAATTTTCAAAAATTTAAACAAACTTTAAAAGAAGCACGAAATGAGATTTTAGCTGATATGATCCAAACACATATCTTTTGGTTGTACCAGGAGATAAGGATGGAAGAACAAGTTGTTCCTAGATTAATTACCTATAAAAAGACAACTCAAGAAAAGTGGAGGGACCATTCAGCCATCCACTCAAGAGATAATGCCAAACACAACAGGAAGACATTAAAGAAAAGCTAAGCAAGTTTTGAAGTCTGGAATTCATATCCGCAAAGGACTTCTATAAATACCAAGAGAGAAGGAAGATGAATGCATCATTCAACCTCTTCATTTTTTTTAAAAACATTGTAATATTTTCTCTTTCTAGTTTATTGTGTGTTTTAACTTCGGCTACTATAATTAACTAAACAAGTTCCTCATCCTCTACAGGAGGTTACTATGTGATAATAATTTGTTATGTTTGAATAAAAAAGACTAAGACTTTTGCTCCTCTCATTTATTAGTTTCAAATTGAGCTTCTTACTATACACCATAAGGGAGGAAATGAAATAGGGTTATGCTAAGTGCTTTTAAAGGAATCTGCGTCAGGAACCATATGTTGCAACTGCGTGGTTAGGCTGTGAGGAGCAGCCTGTAAAACCCGGTGGATATAACCCGACAGAATTTCGGTCAAAGAGGTAAACTGTTCAATTTATTATACGGAGGCATGATGGGCCATATAAAAAAATCGATAATCTGAATATAATATATAGGCTGGAAACCTGGCGTAGCTGAATGTATTTAGGGTATACGCCTTTAAGAACATGCTTGAAAGGTAAAACAATGTCACGTATCATAATTATGAAGAATAAGGGTAATTTGGGAAAATTTTAAAAATAGGAGAGTTAAAACAAAGATTTGAGAGGATGTGGAGTAAAAAGAAAGTTGAGTATGGATATGAGGATTTATTGTAAAGTTGTCCGTCCATATTTTAAAAGAATATTCAAATATTTAATAAAATCAATTTATTAATCAAATCATAATAAATAAATAAAAAATGATTGATATTTAGATTAAGCATTTGAAAAGGCGAACCAAATCGTTGAAAGTATTTACAACCTAGCTAGAAAATTAAAGTCAATGAAAATGGAAATTAAGGATAATTGAATAGTGAACTGAGAGTGGATCATGAATATATAGCAGCATTCAATACCCATAAATCCATCTGAAAAGAAAACATTTATGTATATTTTTCACCGAAAACATGAATTCGGATCTGACCCCATGCAATTTAATGTGACTTGCAGGTTCTCTTCAATTAATATTAATTTGTGTTTCCAGTATTTAATATCTGCTGTCACATGCAATTGTTTCAAATAAAGGCCAACACAGTGGCTTGACGTAATTACTTATATATCAATTATTATGATATAATAATCTACACTGCATATTTTTCAAAATAAATAGCATTAAATTAGTATATATATTGTCAACCCGAGGAGGAAAGACTACGAGCGGCCGGAAAAGGAAGGATGGGTGGCGGCTGAAGGTGAAGGTGAAGGTGAAGCTACGGTTCTCGCCGAAGAATTGAAGCTTCTGCTGGGGTTGTGTAGGATGACGAGGGTGGAAAACAGCGGGGCATACGGGTTCGGAATGGGACCTATGAGATCTACAGAGCGGTGGTGAAGGCGCAGGGTCAGCAAATTACTTGCGGCCATTAATTACTTCTTCATCGTCATTCTTCATAAACTACTCTTAGACAAATTTTATCAGTTGATTTTGCCTACCTCTTAATTAAATTAACATATATCATGTATGAATTTGATCGTTGTCTTCAAAAGTATCTCTTGAGAAGACTAATTTTGGTTTTCTTTGGATAATTACATGATCATATATCGATCTCTTGAGATCGATCCGGCCATTAATCTCGATCAAAGTTGACATAAATTTTCCCACGATATTCATCATGCATGTCCACCAAAACTAGCTTTTTCTTATTGAACCCAAGTCCATGTATTATTATTTAATCATTTGCAATAAAATAAAGATATTAATATTGCGTGTGAAGAGATATTCTAGCTAGAAATAAGCAAAAGGATTTACAAGGTTAGATAAAATCTATAGAAAAAACAAAACCATGCATGTCTGGTAATGTGGAATATGCATGCATAACAAACACACATTAATTAAAAGTAGGTTTAATTTAATATTAGCCAGTATTAAATATACGCACAATAACTGATGCGATCCGGGTGAAATAGACGAGCCGGGTCGAATGCTCCACCGGATCTGCTATCAAGATAATGAAGGGAATAAGAGCAAGGAGACATATCTCTGTAATACGACTTCAGCTGTAACTTGCACACAAGGAGATGAACTCGTGAATGGGCGCCGGAGGGGTGTCCGGCGTGGCCACTCCGATGCTTAAGTCAGCAGGGTACTCAAGCGATAAAACCAATGTAGTCAAGTGTTGACTGTGTGATATTGGTGTGAATGAATGAATGTAAATGTAAAGGGAGAACCTGATATTTATAGTAGGAGAAGTAATGATGACCTCGTTCTGCGTGCTACCTACTAATTATAGTAGGGCGGCTACATTCTGACATGTCAAATCATACACTAGTCACATCCCGCCTGTCTAATTTTGTCAACCACTTGGATTAGTGTCAGAGATAGGACGGTCGCCCACACCTCCTGATGACTTATATGACACACCAAAGTCAAGTTGCTCTGACAGATAAGATTGTCCATATTAATATACTCAAGTGTGGTTCAATTCTCGAGGTGGCTCGGGTGGTCGGTTACCCGGGTGCTTGTATAAGAGCCCGGGCGTCTGGTTGCCCGGGGAGTAGAGCCCGGGCTTGCACCTGCCANTATATTATAATGCGGTTAACCAAAATGTATAGCTTATAAATAGAATTCTGTGTACATATTCATTCATTCTTCAATTCTCATACGTAAGATGGTATCAGAAGAGCTTTCGGACTCGCAACAACAATATCATCATTTCTTGGATTTTGAACTCCGCTTCGAAGGAAATCTCAGCTAGCATTCTTTTTCCCCAGAAATTTGGGAGGATCACAAAGAACTCTTTCAACAATGCAATGGTCAAAGCTCTCTCGGAGAAATTATATAGAATAATTTTCGTCCCATATGCAATTGCGGCCGCTGCAATGGTGAAGGTGTCAGAAAATTGATGCACTTTCAAATTGACTATGGAGAGAATATTTTATTCTTTGATTAATTTTTTTGTTGTTGATATTATTGTGATATTAACTTATAGAGTTTTGTCTTTCTAGACTAATAAGATTTTATAAAATATTGATATCTATGATAAGATTTTTTAGAATATTGATATTAATTATAAGATCTCTAGATTTATTATATTATTATTAAAATGAAATTTTTGTTTCCATATTTGCGTAGGACTTTATACAAGGAATAAACTTTGGGGCAAAGTAAGTTTATAAATAAGAGATCATTGATGCGGCTCGCGTGTGGCTTTTGAAGTTGAAGGAGAGTAGTGAAACGCTGCAGGAGAAGCAAAGAATCACGTCAGTGAATTAATAAAGAGTTCTAGTCAAGGCGTATTGAAGTGTTGAGAACATTCAACCACAACACCTAATCACTGTTTTGATTAGTGTGTCGTTTATTCAAGAACTTCAGCTTCCTGTTTGTTGCATCCGTAGTTTTGATTATATGTTTTGAAATATATGTTTGGATGCACTTTGTTCCCTCACTTGTTAAGGGAGTTAGCTTTTATTTATTTATAGTATTGATTTTTGTAAATTGTTAAGTTTTCTAGTGAATCGTTTTGTCCTAAGGTACCGCACAAGTATTTATAATTGTACATGGTTTATTCTATCTTATTGTATTTATTAAATTTTATTTTTGTATTTAATTATTATATTCCGCTGCATGCTGTGAATATGTGTTACGACACCGCACCTAAATCTGATATACACAATCGTAGTATTTTTGTACTTTTATGTTAAACAATTCTTTCAGTTGGAATCAAGAGCGACACTTGACATTTACTAAGTGAGATTATGTGTATTTTTGTTTAAACAGTTAAAAGTAAAATCGACGTGTTATCTATCAACACTGCTTTTCGACCACCGATTTTGGATGGATCCAAATATGATCTTTGGAAAGTCAAGATGAGGGTTTACATCAAATTCATCAAAGAAAGAGCATGTCAACGTGTTTTAGATGGTTGGTCTCCACCAAAAACTGTGGATGTGTATGGTTACAGTCACAACCAAAGAGTACATGGATAACTGATGAAGTTCAAACTTTGAATTTCAAGTCAAAAGCACTCAATGCAATTTTTATTTCGGTCTATATAAACATGTTTAGTTTGATCACTAATTGCCATATCTACTAATGATGCATGGAAAATTCTTCAAAAACACTGTGAAAGATCTGAGAGTGTGCGCAGAACCAAGCTAAGGATACTAATCTCTAAATTTGAAATCTTGAAAACACGGGAAGAAAACAAGATAATCGTTGAATATGATCGTAGGCTGCGTGATATTTCAAATGAAGGCTTCAGTCTCAGCGATCCAATGTCAAATGAAAGACTTGCTCAACAAGGTCTTAAGATCTCTTCTAGAACGGTTTAGCATTCAGATCTGTGCTATTAATGAAGCTAAAGAAACTTCCACACTTAGTTTAGAGGATTTGACAAGCTCTCTCAAAACTTTTGAGATGAATATGGATTTACAGAAAAAGTATATGGGGAAGAGTATTGCACTGCAAGTTTCTCATGACTCATTAAATGACTTAATTCAAATGTCTCAGGAATTCAACGAGTCTGATTTATGTGAACATTCCATCTAGTTTATTACAAAAAAAATTGGTGATAATCTAAAAAGTATGAGAGACGAGAATAAATCAATTCAACCACCTAAACTACCAACTTTGGTTGCTCATGAGAAAACTAAAAGACTTGCACTTACACAAGGGCAATTTAGACCAAAGAATGAATTTATTTTTTTTCTTTCCATCGCCACGGCCCCCACCAGCAACAACAAATTCAACCAAATTTCAAAAGATTAGAATCAATTCAGTGCAAAGAATGTTCTGAATTTGGTCACTACATAGATGACTGTTCCAACAGACTTCGAAGGAATAAAGGTATGACAGTCTCCTTAAGTGATGAGGAATCTGAAGAAGAGCAGAAATCCAATACAAGAGAAAATCACACCACTTTGTCTGTTGTTTTGAAAAAAATCGGTGATGACAAGTCATTCTTCTAGGTGTTACCTATGGTGTTGCAATATCTCTTCAAAAGCAGTGCACCTCAATGCAAAAACTCTATGTGATTCGAGCAATATAGAAACCTAGTTGATGAAGATGAAATCACCATAGAGAATGTGCAGGAAATGTATGAAGAACTGTACGATGACTGGATCAAAATAAACAAGATAAATTCGATCTTTTTAAAAGAGAATAGAGAACTAAAAGAGTTTGTGACAAGATTTGAACTACTTTTGAGAAAGAAGGACCTTTAATTTTATAAAGCAAAGGTTGATCTCGGAAAGGCACCAAAGATTTTGACAAAGATTAACTCGAGCTCAAAAAAACTTGACTCAATTTTAATGATGAGAAAAGATACTAAGGCTGGTCTAGAGTTAAAAAATAATGTGTTTGAGTGTGAAGATTCTTCCAACTATGGGTCACAACATACTATTTTCGTGAAGAAAAGCAAAGATACTTCAAACTCTCCAAGAGACACTTCTTCTTATGTCAAAGCTTCACCAACCAAGAAGTAAGATTCTACTCAAAGGCCAAAGCAAAGAAAACGACATTTCATTTGCCACTACTGCTGTAAGTCAAGCCACATCAAACCCTTTGGCTTCAAGTTGAGAGATGATTATATGGGCTGTGAAGCAAACCAGATGTTACAAAAGGTTTTGATTCAAGCTGAGACGTGATTATATGTTGCAAAAGGTTTTGCTTCAAGCTGAGAGACAACTATATTGGCAAAAAATTTTGTTTACATTCAATCACAACAACTAATCACTGTTTTAATTAATGTGTCGTTTATTCGAGAACTTCGGCTTCACGTTTATTGTATCCGCATTTTTTATTATATGCTTTCAAATATATGTTTTGATTTACTTTGTTCCCTCACTTGTTAAAGGAGTTAGCTTTTATTTGTTCACTAGTATTATTTTTGTAAACTGATAAGTTTTCTAGTGAATCGTTTTATCCTGAGGCACTACACAAATATTTATACTTGTGCATAATTTATTATGTCGATAACATGGCATTTGCAATCAAAATTGATCCATCACAAAAGCATCCCAGTAACAAAGGACCAGCAAAACAAAAGGAGAGGCCCTTCTGTACTAAGTGCAATATCCATAGTGATACCTGTTAGAAAATACATAGATACCCTCCAATATACAAACTTCGAGGTAAATCTTCATCTCGGTTTCCTAACTCCTCTACCAATGCCAATCAGATATCTGCATCGTCTAATGCTCCTAATCCATCCAGTCTCAATGCTAGTTCTTCTCCAAATTTCTTGCAGAACTTCAACAAAACTCAAGTTGAATGCTTATCTTTTCCCCTTGTGTTGGATTGTCAATAATTGTTTATCCATATATGAGTCCAGCAATTTAAATTTCCCCTTGTGTTGGATTGTCAATTTTGGAGCGTCATGACACGTATGTTCAAATGCTTATCTTTTCATCTCACATAGACCACTTTATAATTCAAAGATTAGTCTAACTAACCATGCCTCCATAGATGTTCAGTTTTGCGATGACATGAAACTTAGCGATTCTTTAACATTACGGATGTGCTCTATATCCCATAATTCAAGTTCAACTTACCATCTGTGAGTTTTTTTAGTTTCTACCAAGATTAATTTATTATCCAGGAGAACATAACCAAATGGTGTTGGTGTATCATTTTCTCACACCCAAGTAACTGCAAATTTTTTAAAAAAAAAAATACAGTTCAAAACGTTCTTAGGCGTCTTATGACATAAACCACTTATAAGGTGTTTATATCTGATTTACCTTTGTATATATAACGTCGGATCCCAATTTAGCTTAGCAAAATGACATAAGGCCGACCAGCCTGGCATACTCAAGTCCGGAACAACATGGCCGGTTATAAAGACTAGCACAACCTAACACATTACAAAGTTCAACTTAACTTGGGAAAATCGCAAAAACCTGACCAGCTCGGCATCCTAAATTCTAGTTGTCTGGGAAGTTAAACACAGCTTGACACATTAAAAAACCCAAATTAGTTGGGCAAAATCACAAAAACCCGACCAGCTCGACATCCTAAAGTCCAATTCTATCTGGCCTATTATAAAGTACATCTTTGTCTGGCCGGTTATAAAGTCCAATTCAGTCTGACAGGTTTTAATGTCTACCTTTTTCTGGTCGGTTATAAAGTCCATCTCTATCTGGTCGGTTATAAAGTCCATCTCTATCTGGTCGGTTATTAAGTCCAACTCTGTCTTGTGGTAAATAAGCCCGGCTTAGTTTAGCAAAAATACAAAGTCCGACTTGCTCGACATCTTAAAGCCCATCGTATCTTGACACATTGTTGTTGGGTCGATAAATCAGAGGATATTATTATTGATTTTGTGCTTCAGTAATATCAATTAATTTGAGAGTGCAATCTTATTCTTTTAGTGGAGTAGAATAAGATTAATAAATTATTTTGATTAATCATGAGTTGATTGGATCAAATTAATTTATTGAAGCTTAATTTAATTGAGTCCGACCAGGTCCCTCTGGTGGCTCTAATATAAACTCGGATAAATTATATGAGTTATAATTTATGGTATATGTGGGATAAATTTATCTGGACTATTATATTGCATGAAAGTTTATCATCTAAATCTTCTAGATATGGTATAATATATTCTGTCCATTTAAATTTATATTTTAAAAGATATCATCATTATCTTTTACGTTACAAGATATCACAAATATATTATATATATGTGATATTGTAACAAGTGACCACACACAATCCTACGTTTAGAGTTTGAGAGAACACCGGAGAAGGCTTGGAGGTTTGGAGCGTAGATCCAGTGCAGAGAAAGATCGAAAATACGCTCCAAATGTAATCTCTAATTTCTGTGTGTTGTAATTAATTAATTCGTGTTAAATACGTAGAACAATCGATCCTGTGAAAGAAGAGAAGATTGAAATCACAAGAAATTAATTTTTGTGATCCGATCTTCTCGATCATGGCTAACAATTGTAAAGCTCGAACCTCATCAACCCCTCAATTTTGGTGAAACATTAAAGCCATAACATCCCGAGAATAAGTCCTGCTCGGGTAAACGGTTCATTAATTATTAAATTTTAGAATATTTTACTGACATACATTTCACCCCAAGCAGAGATCTTTCTAGGGTAAATGGTTCATTACTTAGTAAAATTTTAGTATATTTTATTTACTTACAGTTTCACCCCAAGCAGAAGTCCCACTCGAGTGAACAGTTCATTACTTAGTAAACTTTTAGTACATTTTACGTATATACAATTTCACCCCAAGCAGACGTCCTGCTCGAGTAAACAAGCTCGGATTAATGTTTCAACACAGTACAATTCATGTACATTATTCCCAAAGATAATTCAGGATCATATTTGATGTGACTTCGTTGAAATGGATGAGCCTGGTAAGGAGCTCCAACGGGTCAAATCAATAATTTATAGTTTTTAGGGAATTTTGAGTGAAGATAATGACTACAATAGCACCTGCAAACAATGAAAGGAACTCGTGAATGGGCGCCGGAGGGGTGTCCGGCGTGGCCACTCCGATGCTTAAGTCAGCAGGTTGAAGATGAGCAAAAGCAATATTTGGTAGAAAATATGTATCATGCTTAAGAGTTCAAAGATTTCAGAATCAGTAAATGACATTAATACCTGCTATTTATAGTAGAAGATGAGATAGGTACCTCGATTCCAGTGCTACCTACTAAGTATGGCAAGTCGGCTGCCCATACCCTATCTTCTGATGACTTCTAGGACACTCCAAGCTCAAGTTGTTCTGACAGATTAGACATCCTGTATCAATCATACTCGAGTGTGGTTCAATTCTCGAGGTGGCCCGGGCAATTGGTTACCCTGGTACTTGTATGAGAGCCCGGGCTGTTCGGAAAATACTTGGGAAATATGTAGTGCTCGGGCTCTTGATGGTGTCCGGGTCATCAGCGACCCGGATCCTTATGGGGGTATCACCACCCATCCCTAAAATAGTCGGGCTAGAGCTTGACTCGCTGTCCCGATCAGTCCAAGATAATTAACAATGTACAATATCGGAGCCTTCAAATATCCCAGAGATGAGATGAAATGCTGAGACCTCCTATCCCCCGGACTCATAATAACTTATTGTCTAACATTCTTGGGCCCTGTCGTTATTACCACGATGACACGTGTCATAGCATGAATTCCCGCCTAAAGGACGTTTCGCATTCCGAGAAGTGGATAAGTCTGACGTCTCGATAACCATACACGTCTTTTCACCTCTTGGCACCATTTCCAAAAACGCATCCTAGACGTTCGTGCATTTATAGATCAACGGCTGTGATTAGATCCTTCCTCCTGTACATAGCCACTCACCCACTTTTCAATCATATTAACAAATTGTCATCCAGGAAACACAATGGCTAGTGCAAGCAGTTCGAAACCTCCGAGTATGACCGAAGCCTTCAAGGATTCTGCTCTAGAGATTCGAAAATCTACTATAGAAGATGAAGTGTTTCACGAAATTCTTGACTACTGGGAAGAGCTTCAGGGGCTGAAGCTTCTTTATGACTCTGGAGAAGCTATCACTCCTAGCCTGGTAGCTAAACTGAGGAAAGTGCGAGAGCACTTGCATGTAGCTGAGTGGGTAGACATCTTTACAGATTGTCGTATCTATCAATTAATGCTTCGGAAAGAAATAAAGATCCTTAAAAGCATTGCCGATTCAGACAGCTTCCTGAAGACTTCCACCGGGCCTTTAGCTGCTTGGTTGAAAATATGGATAATTGCTGTAGAAGAAGAATATCATGATGTAGTACGTGCTAATGTCTATGGTTGAATAAAAAATTAATTCTAGCCTGTCTTTGTCGTTACTTTGCTGTAATCCTTTAAGTTTATCAGTTGATACATATATATCGCGAGTTGAACAAGATTAATTGATAAATTATAATGCCAAGCCTTAACATCTCCTGGGCTTTCCTTGAAATACCGGGGCCTCATGCCTCTCGGGTTCTGAATACGGTGCTTTATCGGTTGTTCTTCTCGGGTATTCCAAGAGACGTCATTATGACACACGCTTCGCATTCATATCATTTCATGTTCCAAGAATTTGGTAATTCCGATACATTTATATCTGTAGCTCCGTCTTTCTTCATAACTAAAAAACGTTTAGACTAGCTCACGGCTTTCCACCTTCTTTAGCATTAAATACCACCTGTCTATAAATAAGAAGATGAAAGTGAAATAAGAACAATAATCCAATAGGCCGAGCTCGAGCGAGTCCACCGTTTGTAGCAGCACGCATGTCTAGGCGCCTTCCCCGATATGTCCTCATCTGGAGGAACTGAAGAGGACCATTGAGGAATATGTTCTGGTGAAGGTCATGTCCACCTTTTATAAGATTCAAGACCTTCTGTATGCACACCAGAATTACTTGGCTTTTACTCGACCGCAAAGAGCAGTGGCGAGGAAATACAAGCGGGAATTTCACGTAAATTATGTTGCAGAGCTGGCCACTGATCAAGTTCTGTTGCAGGCGATGCTATGGAAGGAATGGCATCAGCTAAACAAGATTGCTACTACCGGGTCTTTCTCCAACCTCCGAATCCCCGAATTGACTAATTGGATATCGGAGTGGCAAGATTCTGTAGGCTCTAGAATGGCAGCTGTAATATGGCGTCGATTCCATTAATAATATTTTAACTTGCGTACTTTGTTTCTTCACTTTTCTGCAACTAAATTAATATGAACTAAACCATATATAACTTGATAAATAAAAATAATGTGTCAGGATCTAATGTGTCCTGATCTCTAATATAACATGCCGGGTTTTAAATAAAGTACCGGGGCCTCAAATCTCTCGGGTTGATAATAAGATTCCGGGGCTTGATATCATCCGGTCTTGTAGTATAATATGTCGGGGCTTCGTATCTCCCGGGATGATAATAAGATGCCGGGGCTTGATACCATCCGATCTTGTAGTATTTTGTCGTTTAGCTTTTCCGGGCCATGAATGCGATGTTATAATGACGCGTGCCCTTCCGTTCCAACGGTCAGGAACGTTTCGCATTCCGAGGAGCCGATAAGCCTGACACACTCATGATTTATTCGTCCTTTTGCCTACTGGCACAATTTTCGAGGCGCATCCTGATCGTCCACGTGTGCTTGGATCAACGGCCTAGATTTGTTCCCATCGCCTATATATATTAGGCCTTTTGTTTTCGAAAAAACACTTTCAAATTTGAAACTTCGGCGAAGCCCTTGCGAATTTTCTCCCTGAAGCTCCTCCGCGCAAAATCACTTAGCTCCAACGATCCTCGACCATCCTCCTCCCAAAAACTCGTAAGTTTCTCCTTCATACTATGTCAAATTCAACCTCTTCAACCTCTGCAGCGAATGCACGAGGCTCTCCCAGTGACGAGTCCACCGCGATGCGCTCCGATTCCCCTCCGTCTCTTCCTCTCCGCTCTATCACCCAACCTTCCAAAAAACCCTCCGCTCACCAAACTAAACTTATTTCTTCTAGACCCTCCTCTTCTAGCCATGCACAAGCTCTTGCAAAGAGCAAGGGTAAGGGTAAAGCCCGGGCCTCGAGCCCTCCTTCTAACGAGACCCCGGGAGCTCCCTGGTTCTCCTCCATGAGCAGCACCCTACGCTCGGGGGCAGAAGAGGAGCTTCGGGCTCTGGGTTGTATCCCCTCTACTTTTTCCATCCTGATCCCTGGCCCTTCTGATCGGGCAGACCGCCTCCCAACCGGATATACTACATTTTTCCGGGATCAAGTTAGAAATGGTCTCTGGTTCCCCCTCCCTTGTCTTACCGGTTTTATTCCTTCTTTACCCCCTCAACCTACCCTTCCCAAGGCCTATAAATATGAAGAACCCTATCTAATGAGCCAGCAATTAGTAGAGGGTAAAAAATACCCCTCCACTACCCTTATCTCCACTGATAACCTCATAGCATACGGGTTGAGCGCCCGGGCCGAGGACCCCCTGGACCGGGTAATCGACGAAGTTGTAGGCGCGGGTTCTCAACCCGGTAATGTATCTCTCTTCCCTTCTCTTATCTTTTATTCTTTGCTTATCCTTATTTAATTTCTCATAACCCTGTCCCTTTTTATACAGATAACTCCGAGATACAGGCGGCCTTTGCCAAGAAGCGGGCAGCTGAGAAGGCGGCCCGAGAGAAGGAAATGGCAGCTCGCCGAGCAGCTGTTGAGGAGGAAAAGAGGCGGGTGGAGGAGGAGGCATCCCTGAGGGATGAAGCGGCTCGGGATAATACTTCCCGGGATCAAGAAGAGAGCAGAGTCAGGGCTGCGGCCGAGCTTTCAGAAGATGCTGAAGATCTCATTCCTCTCAGGCAGAGGAAAAAAAAAGCTGCCACAGTACCTGAGCCGATCATTCTGGAGGATGTTCCCGAGGGTGGCCAGGGCTCTTCTCGGTCTGCGCAATCAACTCCCTCTCGCCAACAAAATGTACCTGGTCAAGAGCTTCCTCGAACTAACCAGCCTACCCAGGCTAATATCTTTTTTGAGGGGGCCACTCCTACTGGCGTTATGCGCTTTAAGCAGGTACTCAACTCTGCAGAAGAGGTACTTCTGAGGAGCAACCCTGCCAGTGTTAGATTCCTGGAGGGATCAAACCGACTTTTATCTGTAAGTTATATCCTTATTTTTTCTTCTTTTGCTGGTATTTACTTAGTGTTTGAATTATATATATATATATATATATATATTTTTTAGGCAGCTCATTTGATCATCTCGGCTTTTGAGGTGGTCTCTGCAGTGGCCTCTAAAAAAGGTCAGCAAGCGCGCGCAGACCAGGAA